>NC_066568.1:5727717-5747717 GCF_024679095.1 Eriocheir sinensis
TTGTATTTATTCCATCGCGCCGGGTCCCTCCAAGCAGTGAGCACAAGCAGGCTCGGCGGTAAGAAGCGAGCGGCGGGAAAACTCTCTCCCACATAAAATGCCCAGAAATGAACAATGATAATTTGAACCAGAATTTACACGAGATGCAGAAATAAAAATGTAAATTGAAACAGGATAGCGAGCAAGCGAGCGACCGAGAGAGAGAGAGAGAGAGAGAGAGAGAGAGAGAGAGAGAGAGAATTTTAAAGAATGCAAAGTGAATTCCACGCGAAAGTATGTAACGCACACACACACACACACACGCACACGCACACACACACACACACACACACGCACACACACACATATACACACACACACAGGATAAAATTATATTACACTATTAATTATTATTGAGTTCGACACTAGTAAGGAAATACAGGCATTTCATTAGTAATATTTCAATAAATATTAATACGATTTCGTTGATATTATATTGGGAACAGCGACGATTCAATAATAATATTAGTAGTAATAATAATAGTACCAGTAATAATAATAATAATAATAATAATAATAATAATAATAATAATAATAATAATAATAATAATAATAATAATAATAATAATAGTGATACAAATACAAATAAAAAGAAGAAGAGGAAGAGGAAGAAGAAATAATGAAAAAGAAGACCAAAGAAGACAAGGAAGAAAGTCAAAGAAAGAAGGGAGAAAAAGAGGAGGAGGAGAAGAAGAAGAAGAAGAAGAAGAAGAAGAAGAAGAAGAAGAAGAAGAAAAGAAAGAAGAAGAAGGAAAACAAAGAAAAAAAGGAAGAAAGCAAAAGAAAGATGAGGAAAAAGAAGAAGAAAAAGAATAAGGAGGAAAAGATCAACAACAACAACAACAACAACAGTAATAATAACGTTAATAAGACCTGGAGGAGTAATTATGAAAATGTATAAAAAAAAAAAATTATACGCAAAATACATATAATTACACTAAAAAGCTCAATGTGCTAAATTGACGTTATAAAATTTCGTAACGCATTTTTTTCCCTAATGTGAATATTGCATAAGTAAGATCTGAAATTAGATAACACACGCACGCACGCACACACACGCACACTCACACACACACACACACACACACACACACACACACACACACACACACACACACACAGAATGAAAATGAATGGGAGAAAAAGAAGAAAGAGGAGGAGAAGGAGAGAAAGTCGAGAAAAATAAAGAGGAAAGAGGAAAAAGAAGAGGAAGAGGAGAAGGAGAGAAAGTCGACAAAAATTAAGAGGAAAGAGGAAAAAGAAGAGGAAGAGGAGGAGAGAAATCGGAACAAAAAGAGAAGAGAAAAGAAAGAGGAGAAGGAGAGGAAGTCGACAAAAATAAAGAGGAAAGAGGAGAAAGAGGAAGAGGAGGAGAGAAATCGGAACAAAACGAGAAAAGAAAACAGGAAAATAAATAGAAGGAAAAGGAGAAAACAAGAATAAGAGAAACTGTATAAAGATGAGAATTAAAGAAGGGAAGAAAGAGGAAGAGGAGGAGGAAAAAAAACGGAGCAAAAAGAGAAGGAAAGAGGAAATAAGAGAATGAATGTAAGGAAAAAGGAGAGAAAGAGAGAATGAGAAGTAAATAAAAGAGAAGATGAGAAATAAAGAAAGAGGAAAAAGAAGAAAAGGTGTCACATCGGAACCAAAGGAGGAGGAAAAAGAAAACAAGAGAAAATAGGAAAAAAAGCGTAGATGAAAAAATAAAAAGAGGAAAAAGAGGAAAACGAAGAAGAGGAGGAGAAAACAAAATAAGATAACTGAAGAAGAACAAAAGAAGAAAACAAACAAGAGGTAAAAACAAACAACACTAAATAAACTCTAAACACAAACACACAAACTAACACACAAACATACATTATACCCCACCCCCTCTCCCCTTCTCCCCTCCTCTTCACCCACCCTTTTATACAACCTTCCTCCTTCTCTTCCCCTTTCCCCTCTCTTCTCCCCACTTTCCTCCCCTCCTTCCTCTACCTTTCACCATCCCCCTTTTCTTCCCCTTTTCCCCTCTCTCACCTCCCCCATTCTCTCGTTCCCCCCTCCTCTTTCTCTTCCCATTTCCCCTCTCTTTTCCCCACTTTCCTCCCCTTCTTCATCTCCCCTTTCCTCCTCCCTCCCCTTCCCATTTCTCTTCTCCCCATTACTTTCTCGTTTCCCCCCTCCTATCTCTCCCCTTTATCCTACCTTCCCCTTCTCTTCCCATTTCCCCTCTCTTTTCCACACTCCCCTCCCCCTCCTTCCTTTCCTTTTCATTATCCTCATTCTCTTCCCCTTTTCCCCTCTCTCACCTCCCCATTTCTCTTCTACCCACTACCCTCTCGTTTCACTCCCTCCTATCTCTCCCCTCCTCTTTACCCTCCCCTTCTCTTCTTTTTTCCCCCTCTCTTCTCCACACTTTCCTCCCCTTCTTCATCTCCCCTTTCCTCCTCTCCCCCCTTCCCATTTCTCTTCTCCCCACTTCCCTCCCGCTTCCCCCCTCCTCTTCATACACCTTTCCCCTTCTCATCCTTCCCTCTCTTCCCCTTCCTTCTTCCCTCTCTCCAGCAAGGCCCTTTACTCAGTCTCCCCGTCAAGGCAGAACAAAGGTAGGGATTAAAGGTGAGCTAAGAACAGGTGTTGCAGGAGTCATTAATCAGCCCAAGACACAGGTGCGTGGGATGCTGGATTGCCCGGACCCAGGTGAGCGCGGCCAGGTAATGGGGGAGGAGAATCACTTTTGCTTTCACTATTATTATTATTGTTATTGTAAGAGTTATGGTGATGATGTTTTGTTATGTTGTTGTTGTTGTTGTTGTTGTAGTTATTTTTTTTGTTATTTCATCATTTAATTATTCCTTTCTTTCTCATTATCTTTTCCTCTTCGTTTTAAATCCATTTTTTTTCTTATTATCATAGTTTCCATTTTTCTAATCGTGTATTACTTTCTTATTCATCTCTTTCATCTTCTTTTATTACTTACTTTTTTTTATTTTCCATTTTATTTTATTTTTTAACACTAATTCAACATTAATAACACACACACACACACACACACACACACACACACACACACACACACACACACACACACACAGCTCATTAATGACGTGATTTACCTGTTGACATGACCATAAATGCATCACAAACACCTGTCTCATGATATCAACGCGTCTGTCTGTCTGTGTGTCTGTCTGTGTATGTATATCTGTGTGTACTATCATATGCTTTTGACACGTGTGGATCTCTTTAAACACACACACACACACACACACACACACACACACACACACACACACACACACACACACACAGGTACTCACATGATCACAGGTAAACAGATGTAGGTGCGTCCTTACCTGAGAAGAGAAAAAAAGGTTAATTAGTTACCCCCCCCCCCCACACACACACACACTAAGAGGAAGACGAAGAAAGAAAGAAAGAAACACGAGAAAGATGATTTAGAAATATAATAACACGCAGGCAAAATAATGAATAAAAGGAGGAAGAAAGAATAGAAGAAAGCGAGGAAGAAGGAAAAGATGAAAGAAGTAACAAGAGAGCAAATAAAAAAATAAAAGGAAGAAAAAAAAGAAGATAAAGAAGCAAATAGGAAGCAAAATTACACACACACACACACACACACACACACACACACACACACACCGTAATTGACACACCATATTACGCCTGACACCACCCTCGGTTCATCACCCCAAACTGTCACACCGCGCGCCACAAACCATGAAAATACCGCCATAGCATATCACGTTACATCACCATCACCACCACCACCACCACCACCACCACTATACAATCAACATACCTCATTTCATACCACCACATGTCATAAGCTAAAACAGCCTGACATCATACACCACCACCAACAACAACAACAACACCATTCACTAATAAGACACCATATCCACTACCATCATCATCACCATTGTTACCTCCATCATCATCGTATTACACACACATACACCCACACACACACACACATCTTATCTCCCTTTCCTAATCTCTCCCCTCTCTCCCTCTCTCGCTCTATTCCTTCCTTTCCTCCAAACCTCTTTCACTCTAATTTATCTCCCTTCCTCCTCCTCCCCTTCTTTTTTCCTCCCTCTCCTCCTTCCCTATTCACTTACCTACTTAATGTTTCTCACCCTTCCCCTTTCATCTTTTCCTCCTTTCTCTCTCTCTCCCCTTTTCCATCTATTACATTTTCCCTTTTTATATCTCGTTCTCCCTCTCTCCCCTTCATTACTCTATCATCCACACACACACACACACACACACACACACACACACACACACACTTTGGCTTATTTGTGATCTACCTGTCTCATGCTGATTAGTGAGGTGAAGAGAGGGAAAGGACAGGTAAGGTGAGAGAGAGAGAGAGAGAGAGAGAGAGAGAGAGAGAGAGAGAGAGAGAGAGAGAGAGCGCTTTCTTCTCTATAATAACGAGCTGCTCTAATGAATCTTCTTACACAGTTTGCACGCTCGGGAAGGTTTGAAAAGGCGCTCAAGAAAATACATACACCGTGTTTTTTTTTTTTTTTTTACGCGGTGGTGGTGGTGATGGTTGTGGTGGTGGTGATGGTTGTGGTGGTGGTGATGGTTGTGGTGGTGATGGTTGTGGTGGTGGTGATGGTTGTGGTGGTGGTTATTGTTGGTGAGGTTAATACAGGTACTGGTTGAATGGTGGTGGTGGTGAATAGTGGTGGTGGTGGTGGTGGTGGTTGTAGTGGTGGTGGTTGTAGTTAGTGGTGGTGGTGATGGTGGGACGGTTGTGTTCTGACTACTACTACTACTACTACTACTACTACTACTACTACTACCACTACTACTACGAAATAAAATAAAATGAAGGAGACGAATAAGAATGTAATAGAAGGATAGAAAGTTGAAAAAAAAACAAGGAAAAAAAGAGGATTAAGAGCGAGGAGGAAAAAAATAAAAAAAGGAATAGTGAAATGATGGAATAACAGAAAAAAATAACTACTACTACTACTATTACTACTACTACTACCACCATTACCACTACCACCACGATCATTCCTACCACTACCACTACTACTACTACTACTACTACTACTACTACAACAACAATTAGAGCAACGACAACAACAACAATTAAACTAAGCACCACGCAAAATAGTTCCAATTTTGCGAGGGAAAAAAAAAAACTTTACACTGGGTACAAAATTCCAACTTCCTGCTAATTCCGCGCGCGCGTGCACACACACACACACACACACACACACACACACACACACACACACACACACGTCATACCTTCTTTAAAGTTCATGAATTATTTTAGCACGTGTTTTTGTTGACCTGTGTGTGTGTGTGTGTGTGTGTGTGAGAGAGAGGGGATGCAGAACGGGTGATGATGAAAAATGATAATGAGAGAACATGATAATGATGAAGGGGAGGAATGATGATGATGATGATGATGATGATGATGATGATAGTGGTGGTGGTGGTAGTGAATAAAGGGATAAAAATACTTCATTCAAACCGACACACACACACACACACACACACACACACACACACACACACACACACACACACACACACACACACGCATAGATAATTCAGCAACTCCTTAAAGTGAGAAAAGAAAAAGACCTAAAACTTCTAATGACAAAAAATAAAAGAGAATGATAAATGTATGTAAGTCTCTCTCTCTCTCTCTCTCTCTCTCTCTCTCTCTCTCTCTCTCTCTCTCTCTCTCTCTCTCTCTCTGAATGCAGGTCAGAGCACAAACTTGAGAGATAAGAATGGAGAGAAACTTATTATCTGTTTTTATCTTCCTTAGAGGTTCGAAGGAGGAGGAGGAGGAGGAAGAGGAGGAGGAAGAGGAGGAGGAGGAGGAGGAGATATGAAAAGTGAGTGAAATATGTGGAAAAAAACAAGCAATTAGAAAAGAAATTAGGATGAAAAACAACGAAGAGAAAAAGAAAAGGAAGAAAACAGTTAAAATCAAAGAACGAAGAGAAGAAAAAAAAGGAAAACAATGAGGATAAAAAAGCGAAAAGAAAAGAAACGAAAAAAATGAAAGAGGTGAAAACGGGAAGTGAAAAAAAAGGAAAGGAAAGTGAAAAGGGAGAAGGAAAAGTGAAAAACGAAAAGAAAAAGAAAAAAAGGAAAGGTGAAAAAGATAGAGGAAAGCTTAAAAACAAAATAAGGAAAAAAAGAAAGATAGAAAATGAATAGAAAACAAAGAAAAAAAAAATAAATAAATAAAAATAAAGACAATGTGAAGGAAAACAATGGAAGGAAATAGAAAACGAAATCATAGAGGAAGGAAAAAAAGAGAAAAAAAGACAAACAGAGAGAGAGAGAGAGAGAGAGAGAGAGAGAGAGACTGCTCATATAATAAACAAGACATTAAGGAAATAACATATGATAATGAGAACAAAGAGAGGAGGAGGAGGAGGAGGAGGAGGAGGAGGAGGAGGAGGAGAAAAAGAAGAAATAAAGGAAGACGATAAAGTGAAATGAGACTGTCGTTTTGGTGTGTGTGTGTGTGTGTGTGTGTGTGTGTGTGTGTGTGTGTGTGTGTAAAGGGAGAGAGAGAAAAAAAAAGTGGAAGAAAAGAGGCGAGTGGAAGAAGGAAGTGGAGGAAAAAAGGATAAAGGAAAAGAATGGAGGAAAGGGAAGGAAAAGTGGAGGAAATAAAAAAAAAGGAAGGAAGAAGAGAGGAAGGAGAGAAAGAACAGCGTGTGTGTGTGTGTGTGTGTGTGTGTGTGTGTGTGTGTGTGTGTGTGTGTGTGTGTACCATTAATGTCTACACGCACCTATTAATGGTTCCACGAGGCCATTCATAAACAGAACAATAGATTGATCTGAATTTAGTTTTGTCATTAATTCAAGGATACACAAGACTTAGACAAACTTGATATATTGGTTCTCTCTCTCTCTCTCTCTCTCTCTCTCTCTCTTTTCCTTTCCATAATTATTTCCTTCATTTCTTATCTTCCTCATTTTTTTCATCTTTTCCATTCCTAACTTTCTCTTTTTTTCACTCATTTCACTTTTCATTTTTTCTTTTCTTACTGTTTTTCTGCTTTACTTTTCCTTCTTTATAATTGTTTTCTTCCTTTCACTTTTTCATTTTTTTGTCTTCTTCTCCTCTTCAAATTTTCTCTCTCTTCCTTCTCCTTTTCTCCCTCCTCTTCCTCCTTCGTTTCAATATTTCATTCCTCTTAAGTCCTCTTCCTTTTCATTATCTTTCTTCTTTCTCTTTTTCTTCTCTTTTTTCATTTTTTCTTTTTGTCTTCATTTTCCTTTCGTTTTCTCCCTTTTTCTCCTTTCTCCCTTCTGCTTTGCGTCTTCCTTCTCCCTCCTCCACTTTCCCTTCTCCCCTTCATCTTATCTTCAATTCAGTATTTCCTCTTCTTCCTCCTCTATTTCCATATTTCCTCAATTCCTCATTTCGTTTTTCTCTCTCTCCCTCTTTCTCTCTACTCCCCTCCTCTTCCTAACTCTCCTCAAATCCCATTCTCTTCTTTTTTCTCTCTCCATTATTCCCTCTTCCTCTTCCTATTCCATATTCCTTCACTTCCTCATCTCCCTATCTCTCTCTTCTCCCCTCCTCTTCCTAACTCTCCTCAAATCCCATTCTCTTCTTTGTTTTCTCTCTATTATTCCTTCTTCCTCTTCCTATTCCATATTCCTTCACTTCCTCATCTCCCTATCTCTCTCTTCTCCCCTCCTCTTCCTAACTCTCCTCAAATCCCATTCTCTTCTTTGTTTTCTCTCTATTATTCCTTCTTCCTCTTCCTATTCCATATTCCTTCACTTCCTCATCTCCCTTCTCTCTCTCCCCCTCCCTTCCTCTATTCGTTTCCCTTCCCCTTCTCGTTTATTCTCTTCTCTCCTTCATCATTCCTTCTTCCTCTTCCTATTCCATATTCCCTCACTTCCTCATTTCCCTTCTCTTTCTCTCCCCCTTCTCCCCTTCTCTCCCCTCCTTTCCCTAAATCCCCTCCTCTTTTCGTTTCCCCTCCTCCCCCTCCATCTTATCTCCCCTAACAAGCCTCCCCTTCCTCCTCCTCCTCCCCTCACAAGCCTCCCCTTCCTCCTCCTCCTCCTCCTCTTCCTCTCCTCACATCCCTTTCCCTTGTAATCCAGTATTGACATCAACAAATGATGGAGATTTGCTCTCTCTCTCTCTCTCTCTCTCTCTCTCTCTCTCTCTCTTAAACAAATTTTTTTTCTCTTTCTCAATCTTAAAATGATTTCGTTTATACTAAATATGCAAAACATCTCTCTCTCTCTCTCTCTCTCTCTCTCTCACAAAAACATTTTTTTTCTCTATCTCAATCTTAAACTGATTTAGTTTATACTAAATATGCAAAACATCTCTCTCTCTCTCTCTCTCTCTCTCTCTCTCTCTCTCTCTCTCTCTCTCTCTCTCTCTCTCTTGTATTTCGTTCCCATTCTCTTCCATTTTCCCTCTCTCTCTCTCTCTCTCTCTCTCTCTCTCTCTCTCTCTCTCTCTCTCTCTCTCTCTCTCTCTCTCTCTCTCTCATTATCTTCTCTACTGTCCCCTTTCTTCCTTTTTCATCCTCTATTAATACCTCACATTCACCACTCTCTCTCTCTCTCTCTCTCTCTCTCTCTCTCTCTCTCTCTCTCTCTCTCTCGCGGAATGGTTCAGTCTTGAGGCATTTCGGAGCTTCACTCAACTCGTTCAACTTTCGCTTCATCGCTTGGAAACACCTGAGCCGCGGGGGGCCAGGTGCTCGCTTACCTGGCGGGGATTTACCTGCAATTAACCTGACCCACTGCCCTCCTTACCTGGCCTAACTTGTACCCTGTTTTTGTCGTTGTTGTTGTTGTTATTGGCGGTGGTGGTGGTGGTGAATCATCTCTCTCTCTCTCTCTCTCTCTCTCTCTCTCTCTCTTACTAATCCCCTACCCTTCTTTTCTTATCCTCCACTTCTTCCTCCTCCTCCTCTTCTTCTTATTCTTTTTCCTCCTCCTCCTCCTACTCCTCTTTGGTCATTGTCAAGCCCAGCAGTTATTTTTTTTTTATTTTACTTTTCTTTGTATTGTTTCTTTCTTTCTCTTCCCTCAATTACCTTCTCCCCGCCCTCCTTTCTTTTTCCTTTCTCTTTCCCTCCTCCTCCTTCCTCTCTTCTTCTTTCTCTTCATCCTTTTATCCTGTTTTCTTTCTTTCTCTTATTCCTCCCTTCTCTTCTTCCTTCCGTATGCTCCTTCTCTTCCTCTTCCTCTTTTTATCAACTTCCTTTTTCTCTCCTTTTTCGTCTTCGTTATTATTATTATTATCATTATTATTATTATTATTATTATTATTATTATTATTATTATTATTATTATTATTATTATCATTATTATTATTATCATCGCTATTATCGTCATTATAAACTTACATTCCATCTTCCTCCTTTCTCTTCTCCTCGACAATTTTCTTACCCCTCCTCCTCCTCCTCCTCCTCCTCCTAAGCCCCAATCGCCTTTCCTTTAATTTCTTTCCTCTTCAACGTCCTCATTTTTCCTCCTCCTCCTCCTCCTCCTCGTTTTCTTCCTTTTCTCAATATTTTTTTTCCTAGTCTCCTTTTTCCTTCGTCTCCTCCTCATTTTCCTTTTTTTCTTTTCTTATTCTTCTTCCCCAATAATCTTTCCTCGTTATTATCCTCTTCTTTCAACGCTGCCTCCTCCTCCTCCTCCTCCTCCTCTCGAAAGGATCGTTAGAGACAAACTTGTCAGTTTTCTAGAGGACAATAATATAAAATCGGATGCCCAGCACAGTTTCAGAAATAAACGTTCCCGCTTAAGTAATCTACTAGACTTCTTCCAAGGTATATTTGAAAACTGGGATAGTCACATCCCAAGGGATGTCATATATCTGGACTTCCAAAAAGCCTTTGACAAGGTACCACATGAGCGACTCCTAAAGAAACTACAGTCAGCGGGTATAGGAAACAACCTGGGTGCGTGGCTAAGAGACTGGCTCACCAACAGAAAACAACGAGTGTTACTCAACGGGCAGGCTCTGAGTGGCTTCCAGTCACTAGTGGAGTACCGCAAGGATCAGTGCTGGGACCAACTCTATTTATTTTATACATCAACGATTAAGAAACAGGATTAAAATCCTCCCTATCAAAGTTTGCTGACGACACCAGAGTGGGTGGCAGGGCCCTCACGACCGCAGATTGCGAAACCATGCAAAGGGACCTTCATCAGATCATTCAGTGGTCAGAAAAGTGGCAAATGTCATTCAACGTGGACAAATGCAAAGTAATGCACTTTGGATCCAGAAACAGTAACCATACGCACAGCATGCATGGGAAACCACTGCAGGTCGTGCTGGAGGAATCGGATCTTGGAGTCACCATCAGCAGTGACCTGAAACACGCAAAGAATATCGAGGAACTTAGAGTATAAGACGCCGGAAGTAATGTTGTCCTTGTATAACTCGATGGTAAGACCTCACCTTGAGTATGCGGTACAGTTTTGGTCACCTAGCTACAGGAAGGACATAGAATTATTACAGCGAGTTCAGCGACGTGCTACGAAAATGATTCCGCCACGGAGGGCTCAGCCATATAAAGAACGACTCATGCGACTCAATCTCTTTACGCTGGAAAAGAGACGCTTACGAGGAGATATGATACAGGTGTTCAAGTACCTGAAAAACTTCAGCAATGTCAACCACTCCAAGTTTTTTGAGATACAGTCTGACTTAAGAACTAGAAACAACGGTCTGCATATTCAAGCGAGGCTGTGTAAGCTTTCTGTTGCCTGCGTTTCCATGTTTCCATGTTTCTTCTTCCTCCTCCTCCTCCTCCTCCTCCTCCTCCTCCTACTGCAGCCTTCGCCTTCACCTCTCCATTTCTCGTGAGTTTCCTTCATCAAAATTTCAATCTTAGGAAGACCTCTCGCCGGCTTGCTAAAATTTACAGCAGTTGTCCATCCAGAAAGTTAATGGGAAGGCGAAAAGAAAACGAGAGGTGGAGAGAGAAAGACACAAAAGATGAAAGCTGAAAGCGAGAACGAATGAAAGAGACAGAAGATGAAAGCGAGAACAGATAGTAAAGGAGAGAAAAAAGAATAGGGAACAGATAGAAGGAGAGGTGAAGAAATACTGAGAGGAAGAAACAGAGATGAGATAGACAAAGAAAACGAGAGAAAGAGAGAAAATGCGAGCGAAAACAGAAGGAAAAAGGTAAGGAAGGAAATAAGAGGAGAAAATACATAGAGAAGAAAGTAAAAAAAAAAAGGAAAGAGAGAAAGATGATAGGAAAACAAAGTTGAACGAAAAACGAGAAAGATGAAAAAGAGAACAGAGAAAATAAAGAAAGGATAACATAAAAAAAGACAATGAGAGATGGAAAGAAATAATATTGATAAAAGGAAAAATGCAAGAAGTAAGATAACGAGAGAAAGACACGAAAGATGAGAAGGGAAGAGAATAAGAGGGAAGAAAAAAAGAAAGAGAAATAGGAGTGAGAGATAGACAACAATGATAAAAAGAGAAAATTGGAAAGAAAACGAAAATAAGACAAATGAAAGATGAAAGCGAGAACAGAGAGAGAAGGAAGAGAGAAAATACAGAAGGAAACATATGGAAAGAGAAAGAAAGGAGAAGGATTGAGAGAAAGGAAAAGAGATAAGGGGAATGAAAGGAGAGGCAAAGTATACAAGAAAACGAAAGAGGAAAAGGATGAAAGGGAGGAGAAAAGGACAGGGAAAGGAGATAATAGAAGAGAAGGAAACATAGAAAGAAAAGGTGAAGAAAGATTGAGAGAGAGAAAGGGAGACAAAGATGAAAGCCAAAACAGAGGGAAGGGGAGAAAAGGAAAGAAGATGTAGAAGAAGAAGGAAGAAGATGTAGAAGATGCAAAAGAAGAAGGAAAAGAAGAAGGATTGAGAAAGACAGATTAAACTTATATGCGAAAGAAATTAGAAGAGGAGAAAGAAGAGGAATAGAAAAGAAAATAAATATAAAAAAAGCGAAGTAAAAGAAGAAGAATAAACGAAACTATAAACAAGATAATAAAAAAGGATGATGGAGAAAGACACGAAAGGAAAGGAGAAAGAAAAGAAAATGATAAAATGGAAAACAAGGAAATAAAGGAAAAGATGAATATCAGGAGGAAAAAAAGGAGAAATGAAAAAGATAAAAAAAATTATGAAAAAGAAATGAAGAAATGAGAGAAGACAAAGGAGATAAAGAATAACAATAAACACGAAGAAAGGAAGGAGAGAGGAGGAAGAAAACGCAAAAAAAGAGAAAAGAGGAAAAAGTGAAATACAAGAAAATGGGAAACTAAGAAAATAAGAAAAATAAAAATGAAAATAAAACTGGAATCGTAAAAAAAGATAAATAAATAATGAACTTTTAAAATCAGTCGTTTTATTTTTATTTTTATTTTGTAAGTATTTTTTTAACATTCATTTCTCTCTCTCTCTCTCTCTCTCTCTCTCTCTCTCTCTCTCTCTCAATGAGAAAAACAGGTAATTTGTCTGAACAGGTATTGATGGGAAGGAGAGATTAGATGTGACAGAGAGAGAGAGAGAGAGAGAGAAGAAGAGAGAGAGAGAGAGAGAAACGTAAAGGTCAGAATTTCTTTTCCGCTTCCTCTTTCCGTGACGTCTCTCTCTCTCTCTCTCTCTCTCAAAGTAGCATCATAATATCCCACAATTCATCATAGAAGAAAAAAGAATTAAAAAAAAAGAAAAAATGTAAAAAAAAGGATGAAAACAGGAAAACGCGAGAATTAAAAATAAAATAAAAAAGACAACGAAGGCAATAAAACGGATAAAACAAATGAATCGATAAGAAAAAAAAAAAAGTTTGGGTCATCAAGGATACGAAAAGGAACAAAAGCGAATCAATTAAAATACAAAACAAACGCAGGAAGGAAGGATAAAACCAAACGAATGAACCAGTAAGCATAAAACAATAAATAAAGGAATCGATAAATACAGAGAAACGAAGGGAAACTATACTAAAAAAACATCAAAAAGCCAAATGAGGTGTGAGAGTGTGCCGCCGCCGCCGCCCCGCCAGCCCCGGAATGAACGCGCGCCGGTTAATAAAATGCAAATCAACATCGCTGTTCATTCTGATATCCGGAAATTCGGTGATAACAGCCGGGGAAGATTTATTTATTTATTTATTTATTGCTACAGTAAAGAAGGCAGCTCAAGGGTAACAAAATAAATAAAAACAACATTAAGAAAAACAACAACAACCAGTAATCAATGTAGCTCCAACACACAAAAAACTGCAATAAAATGGAAATAAGAAATAAATAAAAATAGAAGAAAAAAAGAAAATGTAATGATATGGAAGTAGAGAAATAAAAAGACAAAAAAAATAGGAGCTAATAACAAAAGTTAATAAAAACGAAGACTAAAGAAAAGAAAAAGAAACACTAAAATGAAAGAACAGAAGGAAGGATGGAATGAAGTGAGGGGAAGGAGAGGAGGAAGGAAAGAGTAATAATCTCAAAGTCGAATACATTGAATCGTCAAACGCAATAAGTAAAAACAAGAACATTATCATATATTTTTTTACTTCATCACTCTCCTTCAACTCTTTTTTTATATATCTCAAAGTCGAAGGCACAGAATCGTCAAACGCAATAAGATAAAACAGAAAAACATATATTCCTTCTTCGTTATTTTCATTATCATATTTTTTTTTACTTCATCACTCTCCTTCAACTCTTTTTTTATATATATCTCAAAGTCGAAGGCACTGAATCGTCAAACGCAATAAGATAAAACAGAAAAAACATATATTCCTTCTTCGTTATTTTCATTATCATATATTTTTTACTTCATCACTTTCCTTCAACTCTTTTTTTTATATATTTCAAAGTCGAAGATACTGAATCGTCAAAAGGAATAAGTAAAAACATAAAAAAAACATATATTCCTTCGTTATTTTCTTCATCATATTTTTTTTACTTCATCACTCTCCTTCAACTCTTTTTTTTTATATATCTCAAAGTCGAAGATACTGAATCGTCAAAAGGAATAAGTAAAAACATAAAAAAAACATATATTCCTTCTTCGTTATTTTCATTATCATATTTTTTTTACTTCATCACTCTCCTTCAACTCTTTTTTTTTATATATCTCAAAGTCGAAGATACTGAATCGTCAAAAGGAATAAGTAAAAACATAAAAAAAACATATATTCCTTCGTTATTTTCTTTATCATATTTTTTTTAATGCATCACTTTCCTTCAACTTTTTTTTTTTATATATCTCAAAGTCGAAGATACTGAATCGTCAAAAGGAATAAGTAAAAACATAAAAAAAACGTATTCCTTCGTTATTTTCTTTATCATATTTTTTTTTAATGCATCACTTTCCTTCAACTTTTTTTTTATATATCTCCAAGTCGAAGGCACTGAATCACCAAAAGGAATAAAAACATTAAAAAAAAAAACATATTTCTTCAACTCTTTTTTTTTATATATATCTCAAAGTCGAAGGCACAGAATCGTCAAACGCAGTAAGTCAAAACAGAAAAAAAAACCCATTTATTCCTTCCTCGCTATTTTCTATTCAAGCTCTCATCTGCGGGTTTGTTTAAGCGGCAAGAACATCAAGGACAGCCTGGGTATTGCTTTTCACATCCGCTCTTTCCTCCTCCTCCTCCTCCTCCTCGTCTTCCTCCTCCTCGTCTTAACTCTTTCTGACAAGTTAATATTTAGTTTTAAAAGAACCCGAATTGAAAGCTGATCCCTTCGTCTTCTTTCGGGTTGGGCGAGGGAAGGGTTGAGTTCTGAGTTTAAATTCTTCTTTATAATACAGCGTTTGCGTGAGACTTATACAATACTAATACAATCCACTCGAAATTGACCTCTCTTTTTGGCTACTCTTTGCTTTTTTTAATTTTTTTTGTGGGAGCGGCGAGTAGCGGGCTTTTTTTTGTACTCTTTTTGTTGCCCTTGAGCCGCATCCTTTGACGTAAAAAAAAAAAAAAAACCTACTGGTGACATAATTTAGAGTTTGGGTGAGATTATGGAGTACTAATATAAATTCAAATACAGAAATGGTGCATATGAGGGAAGAAGAGGAAAGGAGGAACGGAGTGAAGGAGGGAATGGGAGAGATGGGAAAGGGAAAAGTGAGGGGAAATAGTGTAAAAAAGAAACGAAGAGGGAAGGAAGGAAGAAGGTAGGAAAGATGGAAGGAGAGAGAAGGGAAGAGAAACGATTAAATGAATGGAAGAAAAAAAAAAAGAATAGACAGAAGGAAGAAGAAGAAAGAAGGTAGGAAAGATGGAAGGAGAGAGAAGGGAAGAGAAACGATTAAATGAATGGAAGAAAAAAAAGAATAGACAGAAGGAAGAAGAAGAGGAGAAAAAGGAGGAAAGGAAGGACAGAAGTGAGGAAGAGAGAGAAAGCAAAGACGGAAGGAGAGAGAAGGGAGGAGAAACGATTAAAGATGAATGGAAGAAGAGAAAGAGGAATAGACAGAAGGAAGAAGAGGAGGAGAAATAAGAGGAAGGGAAGGACAGAAGTAAGAAAGAAAGAGAGAACAAAGAAGAAAGGAAAAAGGAGGAAAGGAAGAAATAGAGAAAAGAATTAAAAAAATACTGAAAAGGATTAATATATCAACGCATAACAATCAAAAGACGAAAAGGAAAGGAAGGAGAGGACGAACAGAAATAAGGAAGAGTAAGAGAACAAAGGAGGAGGAAAATAGAAAAAGGAAGAGAGAAAAAAAATACTAAATAGGACTAATAAATTTGCGTATAACTATCAAGGGACGAAAAGGAAAGAAAGAAAGGAAGGACAGAAATAAGGAAGAAAGAGAGAGAGAAAGCAAAGAAGGAAGAAAAGAGGAAAGGAAGAGATAGAGAGGAAAGAAAAACAAAATACTAACACTAATATTTTTTTTTCTGAGTAATAAATCAACTTGCAACTATCAAACGACTAAAATTTTCTATACGATTATAATTCTTGTTTATTAATACGTCTTTTCTTCGTCTAAAAAAAAAAACGTTATTTCTTTAGGCTCAGTGACATAAGGTTATTAAATGAACCTATAATATGCGGTTAGTAGATTAATTAGTGATCATTACCTGAGTCTTAATTAACAGGTAAATTATTTTTATACCTTTCACTTTCATTGGTGTTTTTATTTCTATTTACTATACTATTTTTTTATTAACCTTATTTAACTTTTTTTCTTCATATTTTCTCTTTTGACCTCTCTTCCTATACCTTTTTACCTCCTCCTCCTCCTCCTCCTCCTCTTCCTCTTCCCTTCTTCTCCGGGTTTTGAGGCTGATATGATTAAAAACACCCACACACTATTTTTGTTCTTGTTTCTCTTCTCTGCCTCTGTGTGCATGTGCGTGTGCGTGTGCGTGTGCGTGTATCGATGCCAGGGGTTGACAAATAGCTTAATAACACTTAATTTACCTGTTCACGCCAAGGTTCGCTAATTAACTTTACCTGTAGCAGATTTTGTTTTACCTCCTCATTAGTGTATGTGTGTGTGTACGTGTGTATGTGTGTGTGTGTGTGTGTGTGTGTGTGTGTGTGTGTGTGTGTGTGTGTGTGTGTGTGTGTGAGAGAGACTGTGTGTGTGTGTGTGTGTGTGTGTGAGAGAGACTATGTGTGTGTGTGTGTGTGTGTGTGTGTGTGTGTGTGTGTGTGTGTGTGTGTGTGTGTGTTTGTGTGTGTGTACGAATTATTAAAGCCGCAAACGAAATTACACACACACACACACACACACACACACACACACCACTTGGATATTTTTCTTTTATTATGAAATTTTTCAGTATTTTCGTGAGAGAGAGAGAGAGAGAGAGAGAGACAGGGTAGTAAGTCATGTCTCGAATTGTTTGTGAATTTTTGCCGGAAATTTCTTCACTCTTGATAAATGTTTCCCGCGTTCCTTCGTTCCTCGTCCCATTTTCTTTTTAGTTCCGTCTTTTTTTTTGTTTCGTTTTCTTTTGTTTCCCGTTTTCAATTTTGTTTTCCTTTTGTTCTCCCCCGTGGGTCCAATTTCTTGTTTTGTTTTTTTATTCAATTTTTTTTCTCTGAGGTTTTCGTTTTATACTTTTTTAGATTTCTCTGTTATACGTGTTTGTCTTTTTCCTGTATGTCTGTATGTGCTGTGTGTGTGTGTGTGTGTGTGTGTGTGTGTGTGTGTGTGTGTGTGTGTGTGTGTGTGTGTGTGTGTGTGTGTGTGTGTGTGTGTGTCCTTTCCTTTGTCTGTGTTCCTGTCTGTCCATTTTTATTTGTCTGTCTGTGTATGTGTTTGTGTGTCTGTGTCTCTGTGTGTGTGTGTGTGTGTGTGTGTGTGTTTTCCCGCGTAGAAATTATTGAAACTTAAAGATGAACATTTGGAAAAGTTTCCTCTCTCTCTCTCTCTCTCTCTCTCTCTCTCTCTCTCTCTCTCTCTCTCTCTCTCTCTCTCTGGTATATTTCAACTGTTAATTCATCTTTCTCTTCTGTTTTCGCTTTTCATATTTTCTTTTATTTTCACACTTATTTTTGTTATCTTTTCTTATCTTATCTTTCCTCTTCTTATATCTATTTCTTCGTTTCTTCCCGATTACTTTTTGTTTACTTATTAACCTTCATTTTCTTCATTTTTTTTATCTATCTACTTTTTCATCTTTTTTTCATATCCGTTTATTCGCTTCACTTCGTATATTGTTTTTTTCGTATTTTTATTTTCTTATTTGCTTCCTTTCATCTTCTCTTATGTTTATTATTTATAGCTATTTTTTTCTTTATCTTTATTATCTTTACATTGCTCTTCCCTTTATTATTTCATTATTATTATGTTCATTTCATTTATCTATTTATCTATCATATTTATTTATCTATCTATATAATTTTTCTGTCTTTTATTATTTGCTTTCGCCTTTTTCTTTTCATCTGTACATTTCTCTTCCTTTAATCTACCTTTTCCTGTTTATCTATCCCTCATTTTCACTTTCTTTTTTACTTGTTTTCTCCTTCTCCTTCTTCTCCTTGTTCATTAACTGTATTTATCTTATTTTTTATCATTTTTTTCATTCTTCTTTTCTTCTTATTTCTCTTCTTCTTTTCTACCTTTTCCTGTTTATCTATCCTTCATTTTCCCTTTCTTTTTTACTTGTTTTCTCCTTCGTCTTCTTCTCTTGTTCATTAGCTATATTTATTTTTCTATTTTTTTGTCAAGTTTTTTTCATCCTCCTTTTCGTCTGTCTCTTCCTGTTTATGCGTGTATATATTTTCTTTTATTTTTTTCTCATTTTTCCTTTTTTTATCAATGTCTTTTTCTATCTCTTTTTTCCATCTTTTCTTTTATTTTCTCATTTTTCCTTTTTTATCAATGTCTTCATCTCTTTTTCCATCTTTCCTTTTTTTCTCATTTTTCCTTTTTTTATCAGTCTTTTTCTCTCTTTTTCCATCTTTTCTTTTTTCTCATTTTTCCTTTATTATCAGTCTTTTTCTATCTCTTTTTCCATCTTTTCTTTTATTTTCTTATTTTTCCTTCCTTTTCAACGTTTTTTTCTCTCTTTTTCCATCTTTTCTTTTATTTTCTCATTTTTCCTTTATTATCAGTCTTTTTCTATCTCTTTTTCCATCTTTTGTTTTATTTTCTCATTTTTCCTTTATCAACGTCTTTTTCTCTCTTTTTCCATCTTTTCTTTTTTTCATCAGTTTCTTCCTCCACAATTTTAACATATCACTTTTTCCATCAATTCTCTTTTATCAATTTCTTTCTCTACATTTATTCCATCTCCTTATTTATCTTCTTTCCCCTAATCCTATGTTCGTTATTTACCAGTCTATTTACTCAATGTTTTAATCTCCTTTTTCATATTATTTCCTCTACCACTGTCTTTTTCTCTCTTCTCTTATTTCTCTTTTCATTAATCTTTTCTTCTTCCTATTCATCTGTTTATCTTTCCTCTTTATCTTTCTTTCGTCCAGTCATTTCTCGACCTTTCAAATGCGCGTCAGAGTTAACTCACAGGCGGAGTTTCAAAATCTTTCTCTGCAACTTTATTTTCTCTCAACCCTAGGGCGTCTCTCTCTCTCTCTCTCTCTCTCTCTCTCTCTCTCTCTCTCTCTCTCTCTCAGATGGAGGAAAGCTCAGCTCTTTTTCCATATTCAAGAGGCAAGAGGGGAAGGAACAGAAGGGGAAGAAAGGGAGGAGGTAAGGAGGGAGGAAAGGAAAAAAGAAAGGGAGGAACAGGAAGAAAGGAGGAAGTGAGGAAGGGGAGTAATGGAGAGGAAAAAGTGAGGGGAAAGGGAAGAAGAAAGAAAAGGAGGAAGAAGGGAAGGAAGGGGGAGAGGAAAAAAGTAGAAAGAGATGCAGGGAGAAAGGAGGGAAGGAAAGTAAGAAGAGAAGGGAGGGAAGAAAGGAGGAAGAGAGAAAGGGAGGGAGAAAAGAAGAGAGGAAATAATTGTGGGAGGAAGGAAGGAAGGAAGGAAAGATACAAGAGAGAGAGAGCGAGAGAGAGCGAGAGAGAGAGAGAGAGAGAGAGAGAGAGAGAGAGAGAGAGAGAGAGAGAGAGAGAGAGAAGGGGGGATTTTAGTATCAGTTCAAACTTTAAAACTTTTAGAAACTCGTAAGAGAGAGTATTAGTAGAAGTTCAGAAGGAGGAATGCTCTCTCTCTCTCTCTCTCTCTCTCTCTCTCTCTCTCTCTCTCTCTCTCTCTCTCTCTCTCTCTCTCTCTCTCTCGTTAGAAGTCTGACAATAACAGTAGTTGAGGAAGTTGTAGTTATAATTCTCGTAGCAGTATTTTTTGCAGTTCTAATTGATGTAGTAGTAGTAGTAGTAGTAGTAGTAGTAGTAGTAGTAGTAGTAGTAGTAGTAGTAGTATTGTAGCAGAAGTAGTAGTAGTAGTAGTAGTAGTAGTAGTAGTAGTAGTAGTAGTAGTAGTAGTAGTAGTAGTAGTATTGTAGCAGAAGTAGTAGTAGTAGTAGTAGTAGTAGTAGTAGTAGTAGTAGTA
>NC_066568.1:5755217-5772717 GCF_024679095.1 Eriocheir sinensis
AGCATGTGGATAGTTTTAAGCCACTCGGCGGTGACTGAAAAATCCGAGGTGGTAGCGTGGGGATTCGAACACGCGTCGTCCATCACGTGGTGAATGTGGGCCCAGCACGCTACCACTCAGCCACCGCTCAGCCTGCCGATATCCGTTGTTTCTTGTTCTCGGGTTAGTTTAAAGCGTGAAGAGTTTGGAGTGATTTAAAGGAAAAGGAAGAGGAAGAAGAAGTGGAAAAGGAGGACGAGGAGAAGAAGAAGAGAAGGAGGAGTAGGCTACAGGGGAAAAGTGTGGAGTGTCCGGGCGTGGAGATGACCAGCAAGTGTGTTTGTCTTAGTCCTGAACACACACACACTGAGAGCCTGCTATTTGCCGAGCCGCGAAGAGGACCTGCGTACGTCTCTTTAGGAGGAGGAGGAGGAGGAGGAGGAGGTGGATGAGGGGGTGGTTGTGATTGTGGTCAAAGAAAGGAGTAAAAGGAAGATGAAGAGAAAGAGAAGGTGAAGATGGGAAGGAATAGAAGGAGGTAGAGGAGGAGGAGGAGGAGGAGGAGGAGAATGATTAAAACAGGTGAATGAACAGAATGAGAATAAACAGAAGGAAAATTAATAGGAAAAGGAGGTGGAGGAGGAGGAGTATGAAGAAGAGGAAGAGGAGGAGGAGGAGGAGGAGGAGGAGGAGGAGGAGGAGGTGGTAGTGTTTGTGGTTGAGGAATGAATGGGTAAGGAAAGAAGTTGAAGAAGAAAGATTAAGAAGGAAGGAAGGAAGAAGAGAAGGAAGAAAGAAAGAGAAAGAAAGAAAGAAAGAAAGAAAAAAAGGAAGGAAGGAAGGAAAGAAGGAAGGAAGGAAGGTGATGGTAAAGAAAGAAGTTACAAAGAAAAGAAAGATATAGAGATGATACTGAAGGAATTAAGAGGAGGAGGAGGTGGAGAAAGAGGAATAGAAGGAGGAAGATGAGGAGGAGGAGGAAAAGAAAAGAAGAAAAGAAGACGGAAGGAGGAGGAGAAGAAAGGGTAGTAATGTGGATAAGGAAGTTGAAAAAAGAAAGAAAACAGAGAAAACGAAAGAATAAGGAAAGAAGAATAAGGAGGAGGAGGAGGAGGAGGAGGAGGAGGAGGTCACGCTGGTTTCAGAACAAAAAATGGAGCAGTAATTCAATGTTTTTTAAGACGTGTTCAAGTTTTTCTCTCCTTAGTCTCCACTTTGTCTTCCTCCTCCTCCTCCTCCTCCTCCTCTTCCTCCTCCCTCTCGTTTTTCTTCCTTTCTCATCTTTTAGTTTCATCTGTTTTCTTTCTTCTTCAACTTTGTACCTTTACCTCTCCTCCTCCTCCTCCTCCTCTTCTTCTTCTTCCTCGTTTTTCTTCTCTTCCTTCTCCTCCTCCCTTTCTTCCTCTTCCTCCTTCTCCTCTCTTTATACCTTCAATATCATCTCTTTATCTTCCTTTTTTTGTAATTTCTTTTTCTACAATTACCTCCTTCCTCCTCCTCCTCCTCCTCCTCCTCCTCCTCCTCCTCCTCCTCGTCATCTTCCTCTTCATATTTCTTTGTAGTTTCTTTCCTTTTAGTTTCTCGTTTAATGTTTTCTTCCATTATTCCTTTCTTTTCCTTCTCATTTCTCCTTTTTCCTTCCTTCCTTCTTTTCTTTTCTCTTTTCTCATTATTTTCTTTTCCTTTTTTTCTTTCCACTTCTTTTTACCTTCACTCTTTTTTTGTCTTTTCTAATTCGTTTTCCTTCGTGTTTCTCTCATTTTTCTTTCTCTTCCAATTCCATAAAAAGAGAAAATGAAAATGAGGAAGAAAAACGATGATGATGATGATGATGAACAAAAAAAGAAAGCAACAGCAACAACAACAACAACAATAATTAGAGGTATCAGCTGATCGGATTCTCAGGTAACATTTATCCAGGTGTTCAAATTTCCCCTTTCCTGAACTTTCCCTTTCTCTCCCTCCCTTTATTCCCTTTCCCTTTCCTTCCCTTCTTCCTTACTCTCCCTTTCCTTCCTTTCCTCTTACCTCCTTTACTTTCCTCTCATTCACACTTTCCTCCAATCCCAAATTCTCCTCTCCTCCTCTCCCTCTCCTCCCTTTTCCTTTCCCTCCCTTTTTTTTCTCTCCTTATGGTAATTTCTATTCAGTGCATCTCTCTCTCTCTCTCTCTCTCTCTCTCTCCCATTTGCTCCCTCTAAACGACCCCCTTTTTCTCCCTTCTAAGCCCTTCTCCCTATAAATATGCCCCCTCCCCCTTCCCCCCCTTTCTTCCACAACGATCGTAAGGAGGAGGAGGAGGAGGAGGAGGAGGAAGGCGATTCACTTTTTCTCTTCTTCCATTCTTCCTTGTTCCACTTCTTAGCATCTTTCTCTCCCCCTCCTCTTCCTCTCTCTCTCCTCCTCCTCCTCCTCCTCTTTCCCTCTCCCTTTCCTCTCTTCCCTTTTAACCTCTTTTCCTTCTTCCTGTCTCCCTTCTCTTATCCTTCTCTTCTTTTCTCCTCCATGTTACCAACTCCTCTTCTCTCCTCCTTCTCTTCCTCCTTTCCCTTTCCTTCCATCTTCCTCTTTCCTCTCCTCTCCTTTCCTCTCTCCCTTAACATACTAGATTTCCTTCTCTCTCCTCCTTCTTCGCTTTTTTTCTCTGTCTCCTCTTCTCCCATTCGTTCCCCTCCCTTCTCTTCTTCTTCCTTTTTCTCCTTCTCTCCTTACCTCCTTTCCTCCACTTCTCAGCACCTAACCTTATTTTTCCTCCCTCTCTTCTTTCTCTCCACCTCCTTCCTCTCCTCTTCATCATCTCTCTTCTCCTTTTTCCTTCTTCATCGACCTCTCTCTTTACTTCCTCTCCTTCTCCTCTCTCCTTCCTCCTCCCAAGCAACTCTCGTTTTCTCCCTCTTTCTTTCCCTCTCCCTCTCTTCCTCTTTTCTTTCCTCCTCCTCCTTTCTTTCCCAGCATCTTTCTCCTTCCTCCTCCTCTTTCCTCTCCTATCTCCCCCCACAACTCCACATCCTCTTCCTTCCTCCCTCCTCTTCTTCACCTCAGCATCTCTCTCCTCCTCCTCCTCCGTCTCGCCTGACCTCCTCAAAGGGACAGACGTTGACCTTGCTGCTGCTGCGGCATCAAACCTTAACCTTGCTTTTCACCTCGTCTGGTGAAACGACACTTGTTATTTTGTGTGTGAATCGACTCCGTGTGTTACATTTTAACGTCACAACTTTTGAAATCCGTTCATCCACGTTTTTAATTAACCGTTACTTAAATAGGCCCGTACGCCTTCTCAGAAATCGAACGACTAACTGTGCTTGTTTACTTTTCTGATTTAGCACCACTCAACTTAATTAATTAACGTCTAACTCAGTGCTGTGACGCGTCTAACTAGTGTTTGAAGTGTTGCGAGGATTACCTTACAGTGAGAGGACTTCCCTGCTGAGCTGAGCGGTTAAGTTATATATCGACTTTTTTTGTGTTTCCTGTCTTTCCTCAGTAGGATTACAACTACACGACCTAACACAGCACCCAGTGAAAGACAGTGAGCTTCTTGTGTCTAACTAACGTAGAAAATCTGTCACTAACGTAGAAGTACAAAGCTTGACCCGTATACCAGCACACCTGTTTTGAAAAGGAGGAAAAGTTTAATCCCCCAGAGAATTTTAACCCCGGAGGGAAAACACGTGTGGGCCCTCATAGACGCCACACCTCAAACTCTCCCGCGTGACTCGACCGATTTAAAGCCGCCTCCTTCCAGGTGTTGACCTTAGTCCACGCGGATACAAAATTCATCTTAAACTGTAAAGCACACAATTATATCGTCTTGCAACAGTAAAAAAAAAAAATAAATAAATAAAAAAAAAAAAAAAAAAAAATCATGCCGTCCAACTATCTCAATTGCTGTAATTGTTCAAAGAAATATGCTGCGATTCATTACCAAACCAGCGACTCGATGTGTAGGTACTGTGTCTTAGACTTACGTATTCAGGCACTACAAAAAACCAACGAGGAACTACAACGCTCCAATGCGTTGATCTGGGACACCATGATGGCCTTCCCTCAACTCCCTACCCCTCATTCTTCTTCTTCTTCTTCTTCTTTCCCCGCCCTTCCTACTCCAGCTTCCTCCTCCTCAAACTCATATTCTGACGTTCTGACCCAACTACATACCTCCTCCTCCTCCTCTGCCTCGCCTGAACACGCCTCCATCCTTACTATTCCTTCCGCCCCATCCACCTCCCGTGCTACCTCATCCACTCCCACTCCCTCTTCTCCCTCCACCACCCTTGACTCCTCCCCTATCCTCATCACCACTCCATCTTCCCCTTCCACCTCCAACACGATCTCCTCTGCCTCGCCTCAACCACCCCACTCCTCTGCAACGCCTGATCCCGCCGCCACCCTTACCATTCCTTCTACTCCATCCACCTCCCCTACCCCATCCACCTCCATCCAGAGTACAACTCCCATTTCTCCAGCTAGCCCTTCCTCTCCCTCCAACACCCTTGACTCCTCCCCTATCCTCATCACCACTCCATCCTCCACTTCCACCTCCAACACGAACTCAACCTCCGCCTCCTCCTCCACTTCTGATACCACATCTCCCTCCATCCACACCTCACCCTCCACCCTTTCCCAGCCACCCACTACTAACACCACCACCACTTCCAAACCCACCTTAGCCCACGCTCCCTTGTACCTCGCGCCCTTCCAGAAGAAATCACAAGACCATTCTACCAGCTGTCACTTGTACGAACCAGACGCTGTTTCCTGGTATGGGCAAACTAACTACTAGAGTCAATTTAGTTGGAGACAGTGTGGTGAGAGGCCAACTTACGGAGTTTTGTGGTCGGAATACGTTGACACGGCAGCGTTTCTGTATCCCCGGAGCCAAACTGGACGATATTGAATCAGCTGTCGATGCAGTTTCAGTAAATGCGAAGGACGACACAGTGTATCTGATCCATGCGGGAACCAACGACCTTCAGTCAACTCAAATTCAGGACCTGTTAGCAAAATACCGTCAAGTCATTCGGAAATACAAGACCAAGTCCCCTCACATCATCGTCTCTGGAATTCTACCGAGAGTCAATACGTTCGCCGGATACAACAACAGTAAAGCGTACGGCGTCAACACTAGTCTAAAGCAGTTATGCAACGATGAAGGCGTAGGGTTCACGAACGCATGGCATCACTTCAACCAGCGCCCAGATTTGTTTTGGGAGGACGGACTCCACTTGAACGAGGTTGGTTCGGCGCGGCTAGGAAGGCTCCTGAACGACGCAGTTGAAAGCTTCTCGAAAAGCTATTCAAAAAACTGGAGGCGAGGGCAAGGCAAAGGCAACCCTTGATCAACCGAACCGTAGCGTCGATGCGGCTTGCAAGAAACTGTGTAACCAACGACGCCTCCGACAAGCGAACTCATTCAACTCAACGCGGCCAAACCAGTAGTCACATTTCCATTTTGTACACAAATGCACGCAGTCTATTACCCAAAAAGGACGAAATTAGGGCGTATATTGCAACTGAGAAACCAGATGTGGTAGCCATCACAGAGACTTGGGCCAACTCTGCACATCTAGTATCTGAACTGTCATTTCCCGGGTACGAAAGCTTCCAAAAGTATCGAATACACAAGAAAGGAGGAGGAGTAATTTGCTACGTAAAAGTACGCTCCCTGCCATAAAAATAGACAAACAGGATGCAGAGAATTACGACTCCGTCTATGTGGAAATAACTGCGAATAATAAGAAACTAACACTTGCGACCGTATACAGGCCTCCAAAACAACAAGCAGCCGATGACACTGCCCTGTACGAAGAGCTTCACTCTTTAACACAAAGTAAACAAGCAATAATAATTGGGGACTTTAATTGCCCTAACATTGACTGGGGACAATTGACTGGAGATCAAGAGGGTAACAGGCTTATAGAAATGGTGGAGGATTCGTTCCTCACTCAAGTTGTAACTCAACCAACAAGAGAAAACAATCTGCTGGATCTGGTATTAGTAAGCGACCCCGACCTCATTCGCGACTGTGAAGTTGGTGAAAAAATTAACGGTTGCGATCACCACTTAATCCGTTTCAATGTCAACATAAGTCACAAACTCGTAGACAATCCGTCAGTGATACCAGACTACAAAAAAGCAAATTTCAACCTAGCCCGTGAGCTGCTTCCCTCCGCGACCTGGGACCAACTTCACCTAACCGACAATACAATCGACAACGTGTGGAACAACTTCAAAGATAAGCTTTTGGGAGTAGAAAAGGCTACAGTGCCGACGAAACCCAGGCGAGTAAATGGTGCCGTAGATCCACCGTGGATGACCAGAGAAATAAAAGGGCGGTAAACTTAAAAAAGGAATTATAACCTAATGAAAGAGAATGACACGGCCGAAGCCCGTACTCAGTACCACAACAGCCTCAGAGCTTGTCGCACCCTTATTCGGAGTAGTAAACGCAACTACGAAAAACAAATAGCGCGTGACATCAAGACAAACTCAAAAAAAATTCTTCACATACATCAGATCGACAAAGAAAGTAAAATCAATATTGGTCCCCTGACAGACGAGACTGGAGCTGCAACTCAGGACAGTAAACAGATGGCCAGAATCCTCAACAGTAACTTCGCATCCGTATTCACAGTCGAGAACATCGAAACCATGCCAGAGAACCCTGACCCGCCGATGGGAATCACGCCCTGAAAATTGACTCAATATGCGACCAAGAAGTGAAAGAGTATTTGGATAAACTCGACACGAACAAGTCAACAGGACCTGACGGTTTGTTCCCGCGGTTATTAAAAGAGCTTAAACAACAAATACTTCAGCCACTCACTAACATATTCAACCAGTCTGTTCAATTGAAAAAGGTCCCGGAAGACTGGAAGATGGCGAACGTAACACCAAGTTGCAAAACAGGAGACAAAAGCGTTGCATTAAACTACAGGCCCATAAGTTTGACATCAGTGGCAGGAAAAATACTCGAAAAGATTATTAGAGACAAACTTGTTAAGTTTCTAGAAGACAATAATGTAATCTCCGACACCCAGCATGGCTTCAGAAACAAGCGCTCCTGCCTAACGAATTTATTAGACTTCTTCCAAGGTATATATAAGAACTGGGATGCCCACATCCCCAGTGATGTTATATACCTGGACTTTCAGAAAGCCTTCGACAAGGTACCGCACGAGCGACTCCTTAAGAAACTGCACTCGGCGGGCATTGGAGCCAATCTGATCGCGTGGATAAGAGATTGGCTCACCGACAGAAAACAACGAGTACTACTCAACGGACAGCCTTCCGATTGGCTTCCAGTCACTAGTGGAGTGCCTCAAGGGTCAGTGCTGGGACCCATTCTCTTCATCATATATATCAACGACCTCGAATCAGGACTGAAATCCACAATATCGAAATTTGCTGATGACACTAAGGTGGGGGGAAAGGCCCTCACAAAGACCGACTGCGAAATCATTCAGAAAGACCTCAATCACATTATCGAATGGTCGGAAAAATGGCAAATGTCCTTCAATGTTGACAGATACAAAGTCATGCACATTGGGTCTAGAAATAATAAACAAAAATACATCATGAATAGAAAACCTCTGCAGGCGATGCAGAAAGAAAAGGATCTTTGAGGCACTATCAGCAGTGACCTGAAACACGTGAATCACTGTAAAAAAGCATACAACAAAGCCAACACTATGCTCGGGTTCATAGCGAGGAACTTCGAGTGTAAAACGCCAGACGTGATGCTATCCTTGTATAATTCCATGGTAAGACCGCACCTCGAGTATGCAGTACAGTTCTGGTCTCCTAATTACAGAAAGGACATTGATTTACTGGAAAGGATTCAACGACGCGCCACGAAAATTATACCAACCTTAAGGGCTCAACCGTACGAGGAACGACTCAAGCGACTCAATCTCTTTACATTGGAGAAAAGACGCCTACGAGGAGATATGATTCAAGTCTTCAAGTATCTAAATTAATTCTATAACGTCGATTACTCCAATTTCTTTGAATTGCAAACCAACCTAAGAACTAGAAATAACGGTTTACCCATTCAGTCTAGTCGATGTAACACAGACATCGGAAGGAGTTTCTTTTCAAACCGAGTCATCCGTCACTGGAACAATCTTCCTTCAGAAGTAGTAAATGCGAATACTATCAACTCCTTCAAATATAGAATCGACCGTCACTTCGCTGCGTCGGGAGTAAACTGAATATTGAGTTGCTTTCATCTGCTCCTCAATATCGAGGCGCTTTCATCTGCTCCTCAATGTCGAGGTGCTTTCATCTGCTCCCCAGGCCCCAGGCTGTCGAGCAGATTAAATCACCAAAGCGGGCAACCTCGTAATGAGCCAATAGGCTTTCTGTTGCCTGCGTTTCCATGTTTCCATGTTTCCTCCTCCTCCTCCTCCTCCTCCTCCTTTTACCTGTCCATTCTAAGAAACAGGCGTTGATCCCTTAAGCCCGACACCAGAAATACGTGGAACACACACACAAAAAAATAAAGGAAAAGAATGGGGTTTATAAGGGGGCGTAATGGAGAGTATAAGGAAAGGGAAAAGTGAACTAAAGAGGGTTGGATTCTCTTGATCTCTCCGTCTGTGGGATCGAATCGTGTTAAAAGGGATTATTGTTGTTGTTGTTGTTGTTGTTGTTGTTGTTAGGAGGATTATAGTATCTTGTTTTTTTGTTTCGTTTTATAAGTTGTTTTTTCCTTTGTTTTCTTTTTTCTTTGTTTTCTTTTTACTATTGGAAGGAGGATTGTGAGGTTGTTTTTGTTGTTTTTCTTTGTCTTCTTTCTGTTTTTGTTTTCTTTTCTTTCTTATTCTGATCTGCTTTGTTTTCCTTTGTTTGTTTTTCGTCTTTTTTTATTATTTTTACTTTACGTTTTTTTTCTTTGTTATTTTCTTACGTTATATATTCTCTTTTTTATCTACTAACTAAATATTATCTATCTATTTCCTTTTATCTATTTGTAAACCATACTATCCCACTTCCACTCTCTCTCTCTCTCTCTCTCTCTCTCTCTCTCTCTCTCTCTCTCTCTCTCTCTCTCTCTCTCTCTCTCTCTCTCTCCCCTACCTCTCTCCTATCTTTTCTTTCTCTTATTTTCATGTTTGTTTTGAATCTCTCTCTCTCTCTCTCTCTCTCTCTCTCTCTCTCTCTCTCTCTCTCTCTCTCTCTCTCTCTCTCTCTCTCTCTCGCCCCGTGTGTTTGCTTTGATCTCTTCCTTATTTACGCTCAACGGCAAAAAGACAAAGGCCAGGATGAAAAACAAACAAAATCCAAACGCGTCTATATCCTGTTCGTTACGTGTATGGCCTAAAATTGACCTTGTTAGAACACACACACACACACACACACGGAGGAGAGGAGGAAGGAGAGGGGAGAGGAAAAGAGGTAAAGAGAGAGGGCGAAGAAGGAAGAAAAAGGAGAAGAGAGATGATGAAGAGGAGAGGAAGGGAAGAGGGAGGAAAGAGGAGGAAGGAAAAGGAAGGAGAGATTGCAAAGAGAGGAGGAGGAGGAGGAGGAGGAAGAAAAGATGAATGAAAGGTGTATCAAGGATGGGAAAGGACACACACACACACACACACACACACACACACACACACACACACACACACACACACTACGGCTTCAGTTTCATTTTCATTTGTATTTCTAAGAGTTTCGTTTCGTCCGTTTTTGTTTTCCGCCCTTTACATTCTTTAACAGTGTTCCAATATTTACCTTTGACATCTCTCTCTCTCTCTCTCTCTCTCTCTCTCTCTCTCTCTCTCTCTCTCTCTCTCTCAGGTGTTGGCCAGGTGAGATAATGAAGGCGAGAGAAAGGAGGAGGAGGAGGAGGAGGAGGAGGAGGAGGAGGAGGAAGGCAGGTGAGAAACGCGACACCTTTGTATTGTCGTGCTAATTAGTGTTTATTTACCTGTTGTTGTTGTTGTGGTTGTTTTTGTTGTTGTTTTTGTCGTTGTTGTTGTTGTTGTTGTGGTGGTGGTGGAAGTAGTAATGTGGTAGTAGTAGTAGTAGTAGTAGTAGTAGTAGTAGTAGTAGTAGTAGTGGTAGTAGTAGTGGTAGTAGTAGTAGTAGTAGTGGTAGTGGTAGTAGTAGTAGTAGTAGTAGCGTCATTATTATTGCTAATATTATTACTATTTTCATTTTCCTGTTGATCTGAATTTTCCTATTTTATTATATTTGTATCTTTTGTTTACTTATTCTCTTGGGAAACAAATTTAGACCGGTGTATTTTTTCATATTTTCTCATTATTTTCGATATTTTGTTATTATCTATTTTTATTATTTACTTATTTCTTATGTATTTACTTAAGTATCTATATTTAGTCACCACCTAATTTTTTTATTTGTTTAGTGTTCCTCCTCGTCATAATTATTCACCCAACTTTATTTTGTTTCATACTTTTTTTTTTCATTTAGTTTCGTTTTGTCCAGTTCGTGTTGCTGTCGTGTCAAAAACTCCTGCTTCCCGTGATGAAAAACTGACACACACACACACACACACACACACACACTAACAATAAAGTCCTTTCAACACAACTTTTCCATTTACTAATAAATCACGCTTTTTTTGGTAGTCTGACACACACACACACACACACACACACACACACACACACACACACACACACTCGAAACAGTTGGCTGCATATTTCCGCTTCTCTCTCTCTCTCTCTCTCTCTCTCTCTCTCTCTCTCTCTCTCTCTCTCTCTCTCTCATAAAATACCTTTCTTTTTTATATAGATGTTAATTATGATGATGCTAAGGAAGAGGAGGAGGAGGAGGAGGAGGAGGAGATGGAGGAGGAGGAGGAGGAGGAGGAGATGGAGGAGGAGGAAGATTACTACTACTACTACTACTGTTATTACTACTTCACTTTATATTATGAGAGAGAGAGAGAGAGCACAAAAAAAGGTATTCAATTGATGAGCAAAAGCAGCCATTTCAATTCGCATTTCTCTCCGTATTGGAAATGAAATGCGCGAGATATTAATTTTCACACACACACACACACACACACACACACACGAGGGAGCGATGTTATATAATCCATTACCTGTTCTATGTATTGGCTTTAATTTATTTTACTAATGATATGACTTCTTTTTTTTAATTGTTCAGTTCATTTGTTCATTTATTATCATTATTTTTATTTTGTGACGGTGGAATTAGTTATTATTATTTTTCTTATTTTTTGTTTTGGAGTTTTGTTTGTATCTATTGTTTTTCTCTTTTTTTCATCATTTAGTCAGTTATATTTTTATTTATTCTATTTTTTACTTAAGTCTCTCTCTCTCTCTCTCTCTCTCTCTCTCTCTCTCTCTCTCTCTCTCTCTCTCTCTCTCTCAGTATCAGCTTTTCTTTACATTTTTTCGCTTTTTTTTAAATTTCCAAACAAAGCATCAATAAAAATGTGTGTCGATGTATTATAATTGTTGGTAAATTCTCTCTCTCTCTCTCTCTCTCTCTCTCTCTCTCTCTCTCTCTCTCTCTCTCTCTCTCTCTCTCTCTCTCTCTTCTATTTTCTTTTCTTTCCTTCATTGACTTATTTTTTTTATTCCTTCATTGACTTATTTCTACTATTACTTTCTCTTTCTTCCATTCATTCATTCATTAATTACACTTATTATTTCATTTTCCTGTATTCGTTCATTCACTTATTATTATTATTTTTTTTTCTTGTGTTCAGTTACTCATTATTACTTTCTCTTTTTTCGTAATCGCATGTCACCATTTTTCTACCTGGTTTTTGCAATTAATTAGAAGCCTTGGACAGGTAATCGCCAGTCTTTTGATGTTACTAATTCTTGTTGTTGTTGTTTTTTGTTGTCAAGGGAGTGACTTTAATTACAAAACAGCAACCAAAAAAAATAGAAATATGAGACTTAATTGCCTTCTCTTGTCATCATAATAATTGTTTTTGTTTGTTTATTGCTTAACTTTTCTTTATCAGGATCTCTTTCTTATATGTCCTTTTTTTTGTATTTTGTTTTGATTTAATTTGATTAATTTATTTATTTTATCAATATATGTTTTTTTTTCAATTATTCTCTTCCTATTTCTTCACATTTCTTTTCATTTCATTTAAGTTTAATTTATTTACTTATATTAAGTTTATGTTTTTTACAAAGTTTTTTTTTTTTCCTTTTTTTCAGATTTGTTTACTTTTAATTTCTCTCTATTTTTTTTCTTTTTGTAAATTTCACTTTTTTCTTTTTTTTCATTTCAACGCGTTTTTTTATATTCATTCTTTTCACCTATTTTCTCATTTTATTTCTTTCAAGTTTCTTTCCATTATTTTCCCACTTTCTCTTTATTTCACTTTATATTTTACTCATCTTTTTTTATACGTATTCCTTTTCAGCTTTTCTCCATTTAATTTCTTTCAAGTGTTTTTTATTATTCTTTTATTTTCATGCCAAGGCGTTTCTATCTAATTAACATTCACCGAACTGCTGTTTAATTACTAAGATTTTAAAAAGCATACACATTCTCTCTCTCTCTCTCTCTCTCTCTCTCTCTCTCTCTCTCTCTCTCTCTCTCTCTCTCTCTCTCTCTCTCTCTCAGATTTTCTTTACTTTCTTTGATTTTTTTATAACTTCCTGACAAAGAATTAATAAAAATGTGTTTGGACGTATTATAATTGCTGGTAAATTCTCTCTCTCTCTCTCTCTCTCTCTCTCTCTCTCTCTCTCTCTCTCTCTCTCTCTCTCTCTCTCTCTCTCTCTCTCTCTCTCTCCGAAATACCATCTCATTAGAGGAGAAGCAAGTTTAAGAAATTTGCATATTTTGGGAAAGTAATTAAAAAGTGGACGATCCTTTAAGAAAAATAATAAACAGATAGATAAATAGGTAAATAAATAGATAAATAAGGAAGTAAAGAAAGAAATAAAAAAGAAAATAAACGAGTAAAAATACCGTAAAAAAAATAATAAATAAGTAGACTAATAAATATATTAAATAAATAAATAAAAAAAGAAAAGAAATTAATAACAAAAAATATATGAAACAAATCTATATACATACATACATACACACGTTGATACATACATACATACATACACACACACACACACACACACACATACACACACACATACAGAACAAAAGAGAAAAGAAAAGAGAGAAAAAGGAAAGACAAAAGATAGAAAGAAAGGAAAAGAAAACATAACTTCAAAATATATAAATGAAGAAAAACGAACGAGAAAAAAAATAAATAATGAAATACAAACAAATAAACGAACTTTAAGCCACAATAAACATTAAAAAAAAAAGGTCCGCCAGCCTAAAATATTTTCAACCGGGAACTAAGACAAAAAATCTAAAAAAAAAGTATATAATTCCTCCCAAGTGTCTCATTTAGGCAACAATTATTACCACGCAGCGTGCAATTAAATCCAGCGAGAGCCATAATTAGCGATATACACCTGTAAGTGCTCAAGGAAAAACACCTGTGCAAAATCCGGTTCATTAAATATAGGAGAAGCTGAGGAGGAGGAGGAGGAAGAGTAGGGAGAGGAGGAGGAGGAGGATGTGGAAGAGATGGGCAGGGTAAGAGGAAGAGAAGGATAAGGAGGAAGAAGTGGAGAAGAAGGATGTGAAGTGGAGGAGGAAGAGGAGGAGGAGGAGGAAGGGAGTGAAGGTAAAAGGTAAGGTGGGAAGGGAGGAGGAGGAGGAGAAGGAAGTGAGAGGTGGAGGGAGGAGGAAGGTAGGGAATGAAGGTAAAATGGGAGGAGGGGAGGGAGGAGGAGGAGGAGGAGGAGGACAAGGAAGTAGGAGAAGGTGGAGGGAGGTGGGGAGAGAAGAATGTATAAGGGAGGAAGGAAGGGAGGGATAGAAGGGAGGAAAGATATAAGAGAAAGAGGAAGAGGAAGGAGGAGGAGGAGATGTGGAAGAGGAGGTGGGTAAGGTAAGAGGAAGAGAGGAAGGAAGGAAGAATGGGATAGAAGGAAGGAAGGACATAACAGAGTGAGGAGGAGGAAGAGGGTAGGAGGAGGAGGAGAAAGAAAAAGGAGGAGGAAGAGGAGGAAGGAGGAGGTGCAGGATGTGAAAGAGAAATGAGTAAGATAAATTGTAAGGGAAGAAGGAAGAACATAAGAGTTGAGGATGAAGGAGGAGGAGGAGGAGGAGGAGGAGGACGAGGAGGAGAAGGAGGAGGTAGGGAAGGAAAGCTAAGTTATTCATATATATAATTGAGTCATATTTTACGAACCTTTTGTTGTCCGCTGTCCTCGGTAACGCAAACGCTTCCGCTGTTGTTGTTGTTGTTGTTGTGGTAATGGTGGTGGTGGTGGTTTAACAAAGTCTCCCTTACAAGTCACAGTCCGGGTCTCCGTTTTCTTTCCGTAATGCATTGAGACCGTATATAATTTGCGTTAAGACTGGTGGTTTAATTTTTTCTTGCATTCATGATTCTACTAAATATTTCTTCACCTTTTTTACACATTAATTCTGTGCTAACTCTATTTTATTTTTGCTCTCACTTCCTAGTAATTAAAAACTGCGTACACATTTTTTTCAGAATCCAGAGTATATCCGGAAACAGGCACTCAAGCACACACACACACACACACACACACACACACACACACACATAAAGAAATATAACTTCCCGCAAAGAAATATAGAGGTTTGGAACAGACTAAGTGAGGATGTAGTATCGGCGAGGAGTGTGCAAGGCTTTAAGGAAAAGTTGCATAAATATAGATAAGGAGACGGGACCACACGAACGTAAAGCCCAGGTCCTATAAAACTACAACTAGGTAAATAAACACACACACACACACACACACACACACACACACACACACACACATCAGGCCGGGATATTTTCACTAACAAGGATCGGTTGCTGTCCCCCAAGAGCAAAGGGATCCAAGGGGTGTGTGGTATGTGAAGGTCCCAGCTGTACCCAGAGATCGACAATAGTAACCCTGCTCTAATTCGGAGGGTACTTGCTTTCACATCCTCCATCTTCTCCTTCTTCCTCTTCCTCCTCCGTATTCTTTTTCCTCATCTTTTTTTTTACAGCTAAAGAAACAGTTCAAGGGCAATAAAAAAAGGTGTAAAAAAGCCCTCTTCCTCTTTCTCACCTGTATGTCTTTCCTTCCTTCTATCCCTACCTTCCTTTCTCCCTTATACATTTTACCTTCCCCACCTCCTCCTCCTCCTTCTCTAGTGATCAGGTCGTGGTGAATTACATATAGTATAAGCCTCACAGATACAAGACGGACACTCCAACTCTCATTTCTTTCGCCAACAAGCTGAATATATGCGATTTAAACCTTTCCTCAGTGTGTTTCTATCCTTCCTCACCTCATTACAAGCATCCCAGACATCTGACCAGTCGATACAAGCAAAACAGGTAAACGATGGACACTTCAACTCCTTCCTGTCGCCAATAAGCTCAACAGAGACGATTTAAACCTTTCCTCAGTGTGTTTCTATCCTTCTCACCTCAGTACAAATATCTCAAACCTCTTACAGTCATTCACACAAGTCCAACAGATACACAAGACACTCAGACTCATATCTTTCGCCAACAAGGTTAACAGAGGCGATTTAAACCTTTCCTCAGTGTGTTTCTATCCTTTTCACCTCAGTACAAATATCTCAAACCTCTTACAGGCATTCACACAAGTCCAACAGATACACAAGACACTCAGACTCATATCTTTCGCTAACAAGCTCAACAGAGGCGATTTAAACCTTTCCCATGTGTGTTCTATCCTTTTCACTTCAGTACAAATATCTCAAACCTCTTACAGGCATTCACACAAGCCCAACAGCTAAACGATAGACACTTCAACTCCTTCCTTTCTACAACAAGCTCAACAGAGGCGATTTAAACCTTTCCCATGCGTGTTCTTACCTTCCTCACACCAGTACAAGTACCCCAGATCTCTTGTGTACGGTAATGAAGGAAAGTCACACACACCGCGCCTCCATTCCCGCGGAGCACATTCAAACACTGTAAACAAATATGGCTGCTCCGTGACGACCCCGGTTTTGCCGATACTGGAGGTTACGGCAAGACCAGGACCAAGGTTGTGCCGATATGAAAGCCTGACTCTCCAACGGGTCACCTGTACAGCAAGAGCAAGAGCAGGATCCGCCATGTTTGTTTACAGGATTTGAATGTGTGCCGCGTCGTGTCAGTCTCTGGGTATAGGGGTGACTATTGTGTATATGCTGCAAATGTATACTCGTGAATAGAAAATGGAAAAGCAAAAGACTGTGTTGGCAAAGTGTACGGAGAAACAGAGCTTAGTGCAGAATGAATCAAGGTGGTAAGAAGAGATACAAGCGAAACAGGTCAAAAGAAGAAGAAGAAGAAGAAGAAGAAGACGCGTGTGTGTCAAGCCAGGCCCAACAGCCGCCAACGTGTTCGAACCCCCATGATTTCGGCGACAACACTGACCTCTAGTAAGTAACCCTATTAATTTTTTATAGTATATGGTAGACTTAGCTTAGAGGAGGAGGAGGAGTAGGGCAAGGAAAGCGGGGTGATTGAGTTTTATTTCAGATGTTTTCTTCTTAACCTTCCCTTTTTAATCACCTCTTTTTGGTCTTCTTTCTTAATCTTACGTGTTAAAAATTTACCAGTCTTTGAAGTCTGAGCCAGAGTCGCCTGAGTGTTCGGACGCAATGTTTTGATTTGAAAGAGCATATATTTTCTTCACACTGTCTCGCGAATTACACCCACCAGTCTTTGAAGTCTGAGCCAGAGTTCGCCTGACTGTTCGGACGCAATGTTTTGATTTGAAAGAGCATAAATTTTCTTCACAGTCTCGCGAATTACACCAACCAGTCTTTGAAGTCTAAGCCAGAGTCGCCTGAGTGTCCGGACGCAATGTTTTGATTTGAAAGAGCATAAATTTTCTTCACACTGTCTCGCGAATTACACCCACATTAACACATCTGAGTCCTCACAAGTTGATTTAAAGGCTTTGTGTTACATGACTACCATAACAAAACCCAAGAGACAGACAGACACGATTTGCACACCCTTCAGTCCCTCCTGCCACCATCCCGACCGCCCTCTACACACACACACACACACACAGGGGCCGGTCGCACATCCATGAACCGTAACATTGTTAAGCACCTGGCCCGGATTAGGTATAAGTTAAGTGTGTGTTAGGTGACGTACTTTTTGACGGGAAGTACAGTGACACTCCATAGACAGCAAGCATTACCTCTTCATCGCGTGTTGTTGTTTTCCTGCATCTCACGAAGGACCAACAACCTCTAAGCCTTGAGTAACCCAAGACTAACACTTCTTGGATTGAACGCATATTATACATTTATTATTACCTTTTTATCACGTGTTCTTGTTCTTCCGCACCTCACAAGCTCCCCACAACCTCTATACCTTGAGTAACCTAACCTAACCCTTCTTACTTACACTCCTTGGATTGAACACACATTATACATTTCTCATTACCTTTTTCTTGTGTGTTCCTGTTCTTCCGCACCTCACAAGCTCCCCACAATCTCTATACCTTGA
>NC_066568.1:5775217-5792717 GCF_024679095.1 Eriocheir sinensis
TTTTTTTCATCAATCTGTAATTTTTTCGTTTTTTTCTTTAATTTGTTTGTTTTTGTCTCGTCTTCAATCTGTCTTTTTTCCGTAATTTTTCATCTTGTATTCGTTTTTTTCGCAATGTTTTTTTTATTAATCTGTTTTATTTTTCATCGTTTCGTCTTTAGTACAATGTTTTTTTTTCTATGTTCAGTTTTCAATCAGTGTTTTATTCACAAATTTTCGTATTCAATCTGTGTTTCTTTCAATATTATTTTCTACTTTTTCTGTATACTCTTTGCTGATGTTTTTATTTACATCGTTTTCACTTCAAATTTTCCTTTATCTTCAAAACCCAAACATTTCACTCAGCCTCGCACGCTTCCTTAAAACATTACACTCACACCAACATTCACTTATAAGCTTCTCTACCATCACCATCTCATCCTCTCACAGTATAAGTACCTAGTTCCCAGAAAGCACGGAAAGAAGAACAAAAGAAAAAGTGAAGAAGAAAGAAAGAAAAGAGGGAAGGAAAAAGTCGTCTGGTGCAGCGATATTGTTGGAAGTGATCTCGAGGAAAGCTCCGAAAGAAAAAGAAAGAAAAAAGGAAGAAGAAAAGAAAGAAAAGAGGGAAGGAAAGCGTCGTCTGGTGGAGTGATGTTGTTGGAAAGCACGGAAAGGAAAACAAAGAAAAAGGGGAAAAAGAAAAGAAAGAAAAGAAGGAAGGAAAGCGTCGTCTGGTGGAGTGATGTTGTTGGAAGTGATCTCGAGGGAAGCACGGAAAGGAAAACAAAGAAAAAGGGGAAAAAGAAAAGAAAGAAGAGGGAAAGGAAAGCATCGTCTGGTGCAGCGATATTGTTGGAAGTGATCTCGAGGAAAGCTCCGAAAGAAAAAGAAAGAAAAAAGGAAGAAGAAAAGAAAGAAAAGGGGAAAGGAAAGCGTCGTCTGGTGGAGTGATGTTGTTGGAAATGATCTCGAGGGAAGCACGGAAAGGAAAACAAAGAAAAAGGGGAAAAAGAAAAGAAAAAAAAGAGGGAAGAAAAGCGTCGTCTGGTGGAGTGATGTTGTTGGAAATGATCTCGAGGGAAGCACGGAAAGGAAAACAAAGAAAAAGGGGAAAAAGAAAAGAAAGAAAAGAGGGAAGGAAAGCGTCGTCTGGTGGAGTGATGTTCTTGGAAATGATCTCGAGGAAAGCACGAAAAGGAAAACAAAGAAAAAGGGGAAAAAGAAAAGAAAGAAAAGAGGGAAGGAAAGCGTCGTCTGGTGGAGTGATGTTGTTGGAAGTGATCTCGAGGGAAGCACGGAAAGGAAAACAAAGAAAAAGGGGAAAAAGAAAAGAAAGAAAAGAGGGAAGGAAAGCGTCGTCTGGTGGAGTGATGTTGGAAAGCACGGAAAGAAAAACAAAGAAAAAAGGAAGAAGAAAACAAAGAAAAAGGGAAAGGAAAGCGTCGTCTGGTAAAGTGATATTGTTGGAAATGATCTCGAGGGAAGCACGGAAAGAAAAACAAAGAAAAAGGGGAAAAAGAAAAGAAAAAAGAGGGAAAGGAAAGCGTCGTCTGGTGGAGTGATGTTGTTGGAAATGATCTCGAGGGAAGCACGGAAAGGAAAACAAAGAAAAAAGGGAAAAAGAAAAGAAAGAAAAGAGGGAAGGAAAGCGTCGTCTGGTGCAGCGATATTGTTGGAAGTGATCTCGAGGAAAGCTCCGAAAGAAAAAGAAAGAAAAAAGGAAGAAGAAAAGAAAGAAAAGGGGAAAGGAAAGCGTCGTCTGGTGGAGTGATGTTGTTGGAAATGATCTCGAGGGAAGGGTCGGGGAAGGGAAAAAACTTGTGATATGGGCGTCACTTACCCAAGAAATGTGCTGGATGTAGCTATTGACCCGTAAAAGTGGTCCATTGAAAGCTGGGAGGGAACTGGCGGTGTGATATTGTTGGAACAGCTCTCAAAGGACTGGTATAAGAAGGGAGATTTTTTATAATGTATACGATTTAATAGGAATAGGCAGACTGATATTGTTGGAACTAATCGCAGAGGACTGGTTTAAGAAGGGAGATTTTTTATAATGTATACGATTTAATAGGAATAGACAGACTGATATTATTGGAACTGGATTAAAAAGGGAAATTGCAATGAAAAAGTTACAATCACAGGAAAATGGTAGACTGATGTTGGAACTGATCTTAGGGGAGTGGATTGGGAAACGAGAGATTGCGATACAGACTTTATACTTATATGAAGAGGAAAAGTGATATTGCTGGAACTGAACTCAAGGGAATGGTTTAAGAAGGGAAAAACTGTGATAGGGTGTTAAACTTACTGGAAAAGGTAGACTGATATTGCTGGAACTGATCTCAAGGGAATGGTTTAAGAAAGGAAAAACTGTGATAGGGTGTTAAACTTACTGGAAAAGGTAGACTGATATTGCTGGAACTGATCTCAAGGGAATGGTTTAAGAAGGGAAAAACTGTGATAGGCTGTTAAACTTACTGGAAAAGGAAGACTGATATTGCTGGAACTGAACTCAAGGGAATGGTTTAAGAAGGGAAAAACTGTGATAGGCTGTTAAACTTACTGGAAAAGGTAGACTGATATTGCTGGAACTGATCTCAAGGGAATGGTTTAAGAAGGGAAAAACTGTGATAGGCTGTTAAACTTACTGGAAAAGGAAGACTGATATTGCTGGAACTGATCTCAAAGGAATGGTTTAAGAAAGGAAAAATTGTGATAGGCTGTTAAACTTACTGGAAAAGGTAGACTGATATTGCTGGAACTGATCTCAAAGGAATGGTTTAAGAAAGGAAAAATTGTGATAGGGTGTTAAACTTACTGGAAAAGGTAGACTGATATTGCTGGAACTGAACTTAAGGGAATGGTTTAAGAAGTGAAAAATTGTGATAGGGTGTTAAACTTACTGGAAAAGGAAGACTGATATTGCTGGAACTGATCTCAAAGGAATGGTTTAAGAAAGGAAAAATTGTGATAGGGTGTTAAACTTACTGGAAAAGGTAGACTGATATTGCTGGAACTGATCTCAAAGGAATGGTTTAAGAAGGGAAAAACTGTGATAGGGTGTTAAACTTACTGGAAAAGGTAGACTGATATTGCTGGAACTGAACTTAAGGGAATGGTTTAAGAAGGGAAAAATTGTGATAGGGTGTTAAACTTACTGGAAAAGGTAGACTGATATTGCTGGAACTGATCTCAAGGGAATGGTTTAAGAAGGGAAAAATTGTGATAGGGTGTTAAACTTACTGGAAAAGGTAGACTGATATTGCTGGAACTGATCTCAAAGGAATGGTTTAGGAAAGGATATATTATGATAGAGACATTATACTTAGAAAAGGTAGACTCATTGTGATGGACTGGATGGAACTAATCTCAAACGAACTGATCTCAATGGAAAATGGAAGAGAAAAATGGAAGTGAAAGCAATAATAGAGGAGAAAGAGGACGAGAAAAAATAAACGAATATAGAAATAGAGGGACAGAGAGGCAGGTTAATAAATATCTTAAAATACATAACAAAAAAACTACGAAAAAAATAAAATGAAAATAAAAAATGAAAATAAGAAAATAAACAAAATGAAAATGAGAAATAAAAATACGTAAAAATCATAAAAAAATAAATAAAAAATGAAAAAAAAAAAAAAAAAAACTAAATATTCAGACTTCAAAATTACAAAGCATCACTGGATTACGAAAGGGGAGACTACGTTACAAGCCCTCATACACCGTCTACGCTATACAACATCCCTTTGACACGTATCGTTCCTGTAGCAGTGATGACCGAACGCGTACAACGTCAATATTTACCGGGCTATAACGTCACCTTTCCGGCCTGTCCTACGATTTTGTGTTTGCCGGGGAAAAATAATTGCTGATGAAAACTGAAATTCGGAGGTAAAGTAGAAAATATAATGTTAGTGAAATATTATGTGAAGGAAGTGAATAGTGTGATGATGAAAATGGGTGGAGGTGTAGATAGTGCAGTAGTAGTAGTAGTAGTAGTAGTAGTAGTAGTAGTAGTTGTAGTAGTAGTAGTAGTAGTAATAGTAGAAGTAGTAATAGTAGTAGTAGTAGTAGTAGTAGTAGTAGTAAAAGTTGTTGTTGTTGTTGTTGTTGTTGTAGGAATAAAATAATAATAATAAAAAGTAATAATAGCAATAACAGTAATATTAAAATGAAATTACTATACAAATTACGCAATAATGATCAGAGAGAGAGAGAGAGAGAGAGAGAGAGAGAGAGAGAGAGAAGACAGAAAGTAAAAGAACGACATTTGCTCTTTCCTAAACGAAAACTTTCTCTCTCTCTCTCTCTCTCTCTCTCTCTCTCTCTCTCTCTCTCTCTCTCTCTGACCCTAACCCAAACCCTTCCCTCACAATTTCTTCCACCACCACCTCCTCCTCCTCCTCCTCCTCCTCCTTGTCTTCCTCACTTTTTTCAAAATGGCGCTAACTTTTACTGTTGCGGATTTGAAGTTTTTCCTTTGGCAAGTCTTCGAGCAGCGAGTCGGAGCGCAATTGGTTTTATTTTGACTTGTCTGGAGGAGGAGGAGGAGGAGGAGGAGGAGGAGGTAGGTGGAGGAGAAGGAAGGATGGAGGAGTTGTCTGCAGCTGTGAGTGGAAAAGGATGAAAGGGAAAGAGAAAGGAAGGAGGAAAGAAGGAAAGAAGAAGAGGAGGTGGAAGAAAGATGAGGAGGAGAAGGAGGAGGAGGAAGAAGAAGAAAAGGATGAAAGGACAGAGGAAAAGGAAGTAATAAATGAACGAAAGGAGGAAAAGAAAGAAGAAAGAGAGGAGATGGAAGAAGAGGAGAGAAGAAGGAGGGAAGGAGGTGGTGGGAAGAGAGGAAGGAGGGAAGAGGAAAAGGGAACAGATAATGAGAGAAAGTAGGAAGAGAAGAAAAATGAAGAAATAGGAGGAGGAGGAAAGGGGAGGAGAGAGAAGGAGGAGGGAAGAGGATAAGAGGAAAGAAGGAAGGAGGAAGGAGGAAGTAAAGGATGAAAGAGAGAAGGAAGAGGAGAAAGATGAAGGAGGAAGAACATGAGGAGGAGGAGGAGGAAGAGAAGAAAACAGAGATAGTAGGAGGAGGGGGAGGAAGAGGAGGAAGAAGGGAGAGAAGAAGAAAGAAAGGACAAAGGGAGAAAGGAATGGAAGAGCAAAAAGAGAAGAGAAAAGAAGAGAAAAAGAAGCAGAAAAGAAAAAAATGAAGAGGAAAGAGAATAAAGAGGAAGGGAATAGGCAAAGATCTCTCTCTCTCTCTCTCTCTCTCTCTCTCTCTCTCTCTCTCTCTCTCTCTCTCTCTCACACACATACACACACACACACACACACAGCCACAACAAAGCAAAACCCTAAACAAAAGAATCTAAATCTCTATAAAGCATCTGAACCCGAGGTAACATCACACACCTATTACAAGCTTAATTAATTGACCACTAACAGGTAACAGAAGATGAATGGGGTTGGGGGAGGAGAGGGTAGGGAGGGGGAGAAGAGGTGGGGAGATTACAGCATCCAGAAATGAGGGGAAGGGAGGGGAGAGCAGGGGAAAAGGGAGAGGAGAAGGGAAAGGAGAGGGAGAGAGAGAGGGGGAGAGGGGAAGAAAGGGAGATAATAAGGGTGATTAGAACACTTTCCTCTATATGGGTGAAAGGGTAGTTAGTGAAAGGGAAGGGGAGGGGAAGAGACGGGAGGGGAAGGAAAGGGATGGAAAGGGAGGGGCGGGGAAGGGACGGGAGGGGAAGGAAAGGGATGGAAAGGGAGGGGAGAGGAAGAGAATGGAAGGGAGGGGAGGGGAAGGAAAGGGATGGAAAGGGAGGGGAGAGGAAGAGAATGGAAGGTAGGGGAGGGGAAAGGGAGGGGAAAGGGAGGGGAGGGAAGGGGAAAACGAAGGGACAGTAAATCATATGTGTTGTAAATCTTAAGTAAATGACAAAGTGCGAGGGAAAAAAAGGAGGAGGAGGAGGAGGAGGAGGAGGAGGAGGAGGAGGAGGAGGAGGAGGAGGAGGAGGAGGAAGAGGAAGGAAGGGAGAAAGAATTATAATAAAAGGAAAATGATAAAATGAAGAGAGAGAGAGAGAGAGAGAGAGAGAGAGAGAGAGAGAGAGAGAGAGAGAGAGAGAGAGAGAGAGAGAGAGAGAGAGAACTGTGACCGAAATACAATTGTTTGGTTTTTCAAGAGACAAACAAACACACACACACACACACACACACACACACACACACACACACACACACACACACACACCGATAAACAAACACGAAAGGAGGCGAGGAAACAAACATCAAAACAAGGAAAAGAAAAGAAAGGAGGAGAAAAGGAGAGAAAAGGAGGAGATAAAGAATTAAAATATGCGTTAAAGGAAAGTAAAAAGAAGGTAGGAAATGTTGGGAAAGGGAAGAAGAGGAAAGGAAAAGGAAGGGAGGGGAGATGAATGATAAAAAGTAAAAGAAGGGGAGGAAGAAAGGAAAGGAATGGCCAAGGAAAAGAAAGAGAGTAGATGACCGAGAGAAAGGGAGATAGGAAAAGAGGATAAAGGAGAACAAAAGAGAAGGAAAAGAGGAAGGAAATGAAAGGAATGGCAAAAAGAAAGGAAAGAGTAGAGGGTAAAGAATGAAAGGGAGGAAGTGAAGGAAAGAAAGATAGAGGAGGAGAATGGAAAGGAAGGGAGTGGAGATGAAGGAAAAGGAGGGAAAAGAGAGGAAAAGAATGAGAATGTATAAAGTGAATGGGGAAAAAGAAAAAAAGAAGAAAAGAAGAAAATATGAACAGAAAGAAAAAATAAAACAGTTAAAAAGAATACTGTAAATAAAGAGAATATGAAAAGAAAAAAATATGAAAAACAAATTAAAAGAAGAAAGACTAAAAATAGAATAAGATAAAACACTGAAAAAAACACAAACAATAAAAATAAGGAAGTAAAGAATAATTGAAAAAGCTTAGCAAAAAAGGGAAAAAGAAAATATAAAAAAAATATAAAAATAAATGAAAGATTGAAAATAAAAGGAGATAAAACACTGGAATAAAAAGAAATACAAACAATAAAAATAAGGAAGTAAAGAATAATTGATAAATATAATACAGGAAACAAACGGGATAAATACAAGAAAACAAAACAAAAAAAATACTTACACAACACATACGATTTACTCTCCCTTCTCTTTCTCCTTACTTCCCTTCCCCTCCTCTTCCCCTCCCTTCCATTTCCTTCCCCTCCTCTTCCCTTCCCTTCCATTTCCTTCCCCTCCTCTTCCCTTCCCTTCCATTTCCTTCCCCTCCTCTTCCCTTCCCTTCCATTTCCTTCCCCTCCTCTTCCCTTCCCTTCCATTTCCTTCCCTCCTTCCTTCCTCCCATTTCCTTCCCTCCTCTTCCCCTTCCCTTTCATTTCCTTCCCTCCTCTTCCCTTCCTTCCATTTCCTTCCCTCCTCTTCCTTCCCTTCCATTTTCCCTTCCTTCCATTTCCTTCCCTTCCCTTCCATTTCCTTCCCCTCCTCTTCCCTTCCCTTCCATTTCCTTCCCCTCCTCTTCCCTTCCCTTCCATTTCCTTCATCCTTTCTTCCCTTCCATTTCTTCCTCCTCTTCCTTCCCTTCCATTTCCTTCCCCTCTTCCTTCCTTCCATTTCCTTCCCTCCTCTTCCTTCCTTCCATTTCCTTCCCTCTTCCCTTCCTTCCATTTCCTTCCCTCCTTCCTTCCCTTCCATTTCCTTCCTCTTCCTTCCCTTCCATTTCTTCCTCCTCTTCCCTTCCCTTCCATTTCCTTCCTCCCTCCTTCCTTCCTTCCATTTCCTTCCCCTCCTCTTCCCTTCCCTTCCATTTCCTTCCCCTCCTCTTCCCTTCCCTTCCATTTACTTACCCTCCTCTTCCCTTCCCTTCCATTTCCTTCCCCTCCTCTTCCCTTCCCTTCCATTTCCTTCCCCTCCCTTCCCTTTCCATCCCTTCCCTTTATAATAAAACAACATCAAAAACAATAAAACAGTATGACACAAAAAAATAAATTAGAAAGTATAAAAAAAATAAGAAAACTCAGAAAATAGAAAACAAAAACTTAAATAACAAAAAATGAATAAAATATAATAAAAAAACATTAGAGAAGAACAAAAATAAATCATGTTCACATATATTTTTTTCATCCTGTTTTATGTCCTTTGATTATTTTTACACACACACACACACACACACACACACACACACACACACACACACACGAGGCTCTGGTAGGTACAATTTCCAAACGGTTTAATTGAAGTTTTAACTTTCTCTCTCTCTCTCTCCATCTTTATTTCTCCTCTTTTTTGCTGAAATTGTGAGTTTGAGAGAGAGAGAGAGAGAGAGAGAGAGAGAGAGAGAGAGAGAGAGAGAGAGAGAGAGAGAGAGAGAGAGAGAGAGAGAGAGAGAGATATACACAATAAAAGCTGATATACGAGGAGAGGAAGAAGAGGCAGAGGAGGAGAAGAAGAGGAAGAGGAGAAAGAAGGGAAAATGCAGAGTAGAAAGGGGGAAAAGGGAAAGAGAAAGAGAAAATATGGTCTACTTAATACTAAAAAGGGAAAAAGGAAGAGGAGGAGGAGGAGGAGGAGGAGGAGGAGAATGAAGGAGTGTGAAAAAAAAGAGGAAGAGGCAAAAGAGGAAGAAGAAAAAACATCAGGCTTGTCTAACACACAAAAAACTCGAATAAAGAGGAGAAGGAAGAGGAAGAAGAGGTTTGGGTAATACTCATCTTTATTTATAGTGTTCATGGCCAAAGGGTGTGAAAGGCTATTAGAAAACGGAGGAGGAGGAGGAGGAGGAGGAGGAGGAGGAGGAGGAAGAGGAGGAGGAGGTGGAGGAGGTGGAGGAAGAGGAGGAGGAGGAGGAAGTGTCATTTCCATACAAAACGAATAACCGTGATACGTGTCCTCTCTCTCTCTTCGTCAAACTCCCTCAAAATTTCAACAAAATATAGATTGGAGAGAGAGAGAGAGAGAGAGAGAGAGAGAGAGAGAGAGAGAGAGAGAGAGAGAGAGAGAGAGAGAGTTAAACAGAACTTTGTATGAAAAAAACCCATTTAGTTATAAAGTGAATTAATGGACTCCAAAGCAGGTCTCTCTCTCTCTCTCTCTCTCTCTCTCTCTCTCTCTCTCTCTCTCTCTCATCCATAGAGCTAACACAGAAGTTACTTTGAGTAGGAGAAGTTAGAATGGGAAAAGAGGAGAGGTGGAAGAGGAGGAGGAGGAGGAGGAGGAGGAGGAGGAGGAGGAGGAGGAAAAGAAAAAGCTGGAAAGTAGGTGAGATTTTGCTGTCCTTCCCTTTTTTTCCTCTTCCCCTTCCTCCTCCTCTTCCTCCTCCTCCTCCTCCTCCTCCTCCTCCTCCAGACAGGTAAGAAAGATATATTTGTATTCCTGAAATTAAGGTAAGTGAGAGAGAGAGAGAGAGAGAGAGAGAGAGAGAGAGAGAGAGAGAGAGAGAGAGAGAGAGAGAGAGAGAGAGAGAGAGAGAGAGAGAGAGAGAGAGAGAGAGAGAGAGAGAGTATAGGTAGGATGAAGGGAGGAGGAAGAGAAGGAGATAGAAGGAAATGAGATGACGGAGAGAAGGAAGGAAAGGAGAAAGCGAAATGATAAATGAAGGAAAATTAAGAATAGGAGGAAAGAGGAGATAGAAAAAGAGATAAAAAGTGATGATGAGGAAAAGGAAAAGAAAGAAAAGAGAAAGGAAAAGAAATTAAGAGAAGAGAAAATGGAAAATGAGAAAATGGAATGAAAAAGTGAGAGAAAAAAGATAATCAAGAAGAAATAAAGAGGAAGAAAGAAGAGGCGATAAGAGGAGGAGGAAGAGGAGGAGGAGGACAAGGAGAGGAAATTCAGAGGCTGATTTTCAAGATTATTCACTTTTTTCCTCGATTATTTTTTCTCTTTATTCGATTTATTCTTTACTTCTCTTTTCCTTCTCTTCTTTTTTCTCTTTTTCCTCTCTCTTTAATCCTTCCCGTCCATATATATTCCTCACCTATTCTCTTATATTCAAACTATTTACCCATTTATTTTCTCTTTTCCTGCTTTTCTATTTTCTTTTCATCTTTTCTTATATTTTTCATTTATTTTTCTACTTTCTTTTATCTTTTTTTTCTTTTTTTTCTTTTCATATTTTTTATTTTAGCCAATTTTTTTGTTCTTATTTTTCTTTTCATTTATTTTCATGTATTTTTCTTATTTCCCTTTATTCAGAGAGAGAGAGAGAGAGAGAGAGAGAGAGAGAGAGAGAGAGAGAGAGAGAGAGAGAGAGAGAGAGAGAGAAGGAAAGAAACAGAAAAGAAAGAGAGAAAGAAAGGAGAGAAAAAAAATCTTCGTCTTAAGCTTTTAGAGTAATACGAAAACTTCTTGAGAGAGAGAGAGAGAGAGAGAGAGAGAGAGAGAGAGAGAGAGAGAGAGAGAGAGAAAATTCGTTATTCTTACCGTAACTTTATTATATTATGTGGCAAGAGCTAACACGCTCCCCCTCCTCCTCCTCCTCTTCCTCTTCCTCTTCCTCCTCCTCCTCTTCCTCCTCCTCCTCTTCTTGCCGCAGCTTCACTTCCTCATGCTTTTTTTCTCTCCCTCTTCTGCTTTTTTTTTATTTTCTTGACTCCTCCTCCTCCTCTTCTCCTCCTCCTCCTCCTCCTCCTCCTCCTCTTCCTCTGTTTATTGACCTTTGTTCCGCCTAATCCTTCTTCTCTTTTTTTCTTTTTCTCATCTTTTCATATCTTCCTCTATCTTCCTTCTTCTTCTTCCTCTTCTCCTTTTTTTTTCTTCCTCTTTTCCTTCCACTTCTCTCTCTCAGTGTTGTGCATCTTAATCTCTCTCTCTCTCTCTCTCTCTCTCTCATTATTATCATGCTTTTCCTCTTTCCTTCAGATATCTTCACCACAGTATTCCTCCTCCTCTTCCTCTTCCTCTTCCTCTTCCTCCTCCTCCTCCTCCTCACCTCTCACAATTCAAACGAAACACCTTCATACTAACACTAATACCCTCCTCCTCCTCCTCTTCTTCATCTTCTTCCTCCTCCTCCTCCTCCTCCTCCTCCTTCTCCTCCTCCTCCTCGTCTTCCTTCACCTCTTTCCCGCATAACAAAGAGAGATCAAGTTACTGTTTCCGGAGAGAGAGAGAGAGAGAGAGAGAGAGAGAGAGAGAGAGAGAGAGAGAGAGAGAGAGAGAGAGAGAGAGAGAGAGAGAGAGAGATGTGTATATTGCGTTTCTCTGTGTTTATGTGTGTTCGTATGTTTGTATGCGTGTGCGTGCTTTATGTGTGTGTGTGTGAGCGTGTGTGTGTGTGTGTGTGTGTGTATTTGTGTGTGTGTGTGTATTTGTGTGTGTGTGTGCGCGCGCATGACCTTTCCTTCTCTTGGGAAATGGATGTGAGAGAGAGGAAGATGAGGGAGGAAGAGAACGGAGGAAGAGGAGGGAGGAAGAGGAAGGAAGGAAGGAGGGAAGGAAGGAGGGAAAGGAAAGGACAGGGGAGAGAAAAAAAGAAGTAGAACGAACATTAAAATTATTGAAAAACTATAATGATGAGAGAGAGAGAGAGAGAGAGAGAGAGAGAGAGAGAGAGAGAGAGAGAGAGAGAGAGAGAGAGAGAGAGAGAGAGAGAGAGAGAGAGAGAGAGAGAGAGAGAGAGAGAGAAAACAAAGGTAAAAAATGTAATTAACGAGTGTGTGTGTGTGTGTGTGTGTGTGTGTGTGTGTGTGTGTGTGTGTGTGTGTGTGTGTGTGTTGACATCATTCGCCGCAGATTATAAGGAGGAGATGAAACGTAAGAAGAGAAGGAGGAGGAGGTGCGGAGGAGGAGGAGGAGGAGGAGGAGGAGGAGGTGCCCTAATGAGGTTGGGGAGGAAAGCGGAAGGGGAGAGGATGGAGAGGAGGAGGGGAAGAAGGGATGTTACGGAAGTTGGAGGAGGAAGAGGAGGAGGAGGAGGAGGAGGGAGAAAGGAGGAGGAGGGAGAAAGGAGACAAAGACAGGATAGAAGAAAACTGAAAAGGGAAGAAAAGATAAATGAGGAGAGGAGAAGAAAAGGGAAGGAAAGAGACGGTAAGTAAAAGTAAAAGGAACAGAGGGAAAAGGAAGGGAAATGGAATGGAAAGGAATGAAAGGGAAAGGAAGGGAAGGGAAGGGGCTGGAAGAGAAGGAAAGGGAAGAGAAGAAAAGGGAAGGGAAGGGAAAGGAAGGGAAGGGAGAGGAAGGGAAGGGAAGGGAGAGGAAGGGAAACGAATGAAAGAAAAAGAAAGGAAAGGGAAAGGAAGGGAAGGGAAGAGAGATGAAGGGAAGGGAAGGAAAGGGAAGCGAAAGAAAGAGAAAGAAAGGGAAGGGAAGGGAAGGGAAGGGAAAGGAAGGGAAGGGAGAGGAAGGGAAGGGAAGGGAGAGGAAGGGAAGGGAAGGGAAGGGAAAGAAAGGGAAGGGAAGGGTAAGGAAGGGAAGGGAAGGGAAGGGAAAGGAAGAGAAGGGAAGAGAAAGAAAGAAGGGAAAGAGAAAAGAAAGGAAGGAAAGGAAGGGAAGGAAGAGAAGAAAGATGGTCGAACCTGATGTCTCTCTCTCTCTCCCTGTGCAGGTGTTGCTGGAAAACAATGTTGCTTTTTTTAATATTTAGAAAGTTAGTGAAGGTGAAAGTTTGTTCCCTCGGGTGTGAATGTCGGGCAGGTGAGTGTGTGTGTGTGTGTGTGTGTGTGTGTGTGTGTGTGTGTGTGTGTGTGTGTGTGTGTGTGTGTGTGTTTGTCAGTCTCTATTTCTCTCTCAGTTTTGTTTTTCTCTTTTTTCTCTTTTGATATTTTGGTCTTTTTATTTCTGACTGTCTGTCTGTTCATGTTTGTTTGTTTGTTTGTTTGTTTATCGTTCCGTCTATCTGTTTGTCTGTCTATATGCACTTATGTATGTATATATGTATGTATGTATGTATGTATGTATGTGTGTGTGTGTGTGTGTGTGTGTGTGTGTGTGTCGTTGAATATCTGTACCGGACCATCTCTCTCTCTCTCTCTCTCTCTCTCTCTCTCCCCCTAATGTGCCCTTTGCTCCTCCCTTTCCTCCGAAGTGTACCTCAGAAAGAGACGCCGGAGGGAGGAGGGAAGGAGCAATAAGAAGAGGAAGAAGGAGAAAGAGAGAGAAAGAGAAGGAAGAAAATAAAACAAAAGGAAAGGAGGAAAGGAAGAGAGGAGGAGGGGAAGACAAAAGAGAATGTGGATAAATGTGGAATAGGAAATGGAGGAATAGGAGAAAAAGTGAATGGAAGAGGAAAACGGGAAGAGAGGAAGAAGAGCGGTGTAAAGGAATAGGTGAAACTTTAGAAGGAAACAAGGAAGAGAGAAAATTTGAAAGTGAAAAGGAAAGAAGAAAAAATGGAAAACGAATGAGGAAAAATAAAAAGGAAAAGGGAAAAGAAGAAATTAATACGGGAAAAGAGAAGAGAGGAAGAATAGAAAGGAAAAGGAATAGGTGAAAATTTAGAATGAAACAAGGAAGAGGGGAAATTTGAAAGAGAAAAGTGAAGAGGAAAAAAAATAAATGGAAAACGGATGAGGAAAAAATAAAAGGAGAAGGGAAAAGAAAAAAATAATAAGGGTAAAAAGAAGAAAGGAAGAAAAAAAGGAAAACAAAGGAAATAGGAAGAAAATAAGGGAAAAGAAAAAAAATAATAAGGGTAAAAAGAAGAAAGAAAAAAAGGAAAACAAAGGAAATAGGAAGAAAATAAAAGGGAAAAGAGGGAATAAGAGGAGAGGAAATAAATGAAAAGAGAAGGAAGAAATCAAAAAAGGGAAATGAAGAGGAAGAAAAAGGGAAAACAGGAAAAATCAAAAGGACAAGTAAATAAAGCAAATAAAGGAGAAGTAAATAAAGTAAATAAAGTAAATAAAGGACAAGTAAATAAAATAAATAAAGTAAATAAAGGACAGGTGAAGAAAAGAAATTAAAGAAAAAAGTGAGGAAATTAAAGGAAAATAAAAAGGAAAAAAGGGAAAAAAAGGGGAAAAGTTTATATTATCATCTCAATCATTTGCATAGAAGACTCATTTTAAGTTTAGATGAGAAAGTTAGATTTCGAGAGAGAGAGAGAGAGAGAGAGAGAGAGAGTTGATCTCTCTCTCTCTCTCTCTCTCTCTCTCTCTCATTAGCCATTCCCCTTTCTCAACCTCTCCTTATCCTTCTAAGCCGTCGGATTTCACGTAAACTTCTATTGGTGATTATCAGAAGTTACTCTCAAACTTTCTACCCCTCTCTCTCTCTCTCTCTCTCTCTCTCTCTCTCTCTCTCTCTCTCTCTCTCTCTCTCTGACTCTCTGGGCATTTTTTACACACTCTCACTCTCCCTCTCACTCTCCCAGTCACATAAATCACTCTCTCTCTCTCTCTCTCTCTCTCGAACTATTAGTAAAGTTTGATTGGGCGTCATTTGGAACGGTTCGACTATAGTTCACTTGTGTTCGGGATGCAGGTAAAATCTGGGTTGTTTTTGGTAAGTTCTGGGCATTCCCTTTTATTTATTTTTATTTTTTTCCCTTTTTCTCTCCCATTTTCCCCCTTTTCCCTTTGTCTTTATTTTCCCCTTCCTCCCTTTTACCCTTTTTCTCTTTATCCTGTTCACCTTCTGTTTGTGCTTCATTTTTTTCTACTCCACCTCCTCTTTCTCTTCTTCTGTTTCACCTCCTCCCCCTTCTCACCTAATTTTTTTCCCCTCTTGTGCTGAAAAAAGTTAGATATAGTTGTTTTTCCTTCTTTTCATATAATCTGTGTATTCTTTGACCTATGTACCAACCTATCTACCTACCTACTGACCTATCTACCTTGGTGTTAGCTGGATTAAGAGGGGAAGGACACACACTAACGTAGACTCAAAAACATTAAAAAAAGAAGTTGTATACATTTCTCGTGGTGGAAAAATCAGATCTGGTCAGCTGTTATTATCATTTCTATGCGTTCTGTGACCTCTATCGCTGCCACCCACACACACGAACGTAGAGATTCAATAACATCATAAGCTATTTGTATTTAGTTAATGTGGGGGATAAATTAGATATGCTCTCCTTTGATGAATTCTATGCATTTCAAGGAAGGTCATTATTCTCTCTCTCTCTCTCTCTCTCTCTCTCTCTCACTCAAGGTACATTCATTGATGTTTTTGTTCTTCTTTCCTTCTTTTCTTTATTCCTTTCTTCCTCCTTTTCTCCATCATTCCTTTGTTTCTCTCTTCCCTCTTTCATTCCTTCTTTCATTCCCTCCTTCGTTTCTCCCTTTCATTCGTTTCAATCATCGTCCTTTTACCCTTTTCTCTTTACTTCCTTACTTCCTTTGTTCATTCTCTCTCTCTCTCTCTCTCTCTCTCTCTCTCTCTCTCGGGTCAGTAAGCAAGACGTAAAAGACTGCCAGATTTATTCGCGTGAGTAAATAAGATAAATATAAAATGCTTGTCGACAATGTTTACCTCGCAAGCACTGAAGCAAGATGCAAGACTTACCTAACTAACCTCCCTGCCTGCTTGCCTAACTTCCTACTGTACCCTACTTAACTGCCTGCCTACCTGCATAACCTCCTTCCTACTTTGTTTCCTATTTGTTTTTGTTTTGTTTCCATCCGTGTTTTTGTTTCTCTCTCTATCTCTCTTTCTATCTGTCTCCTCTCTTTCCCTACCGCTGACAGAATCTTCCTTCCTTTCCCTCTCCTCTTTCCTCCGTACCTCTTTCCCTCCCTCCCTCCCTCCTTAATTACCTACCTAGCTTAAATGACTAGTGACTGATTTTTGTTTTTTATCTATTGTTTTTTTTCTGTTTCTCTTATCTTTTTTTATATTCTTGTATACTGTTTTTTTCATACATTTTCCTTTTTTTCATTTTATCTGTCTTCCCTTCATGATTATTTTTTTTATATTCTTGTTTTAGTCTCTCTTTTCATCTCTTTCTAATTTGCTTTTGTTTTTCTACCTGTCTGTTTACCTGTCTACCTGTCCTGTCTCTACCTCCCTCACCTGCCCATTGCATATTACAGGTAAATGAAGGCAGGATACAGTGAGGTGAGGTTTAATGATTATATTTTTAACTAATTTACTTACCTGGCTTCATATATCCTTGCTTTCCTACCTAAGTCTGTCTGTCTGTCTGTCTATCTGTCTGTCTGTCTGCCGCACCTGTACCACCTCTTCACCTGTCCAATCAGTGAGTTTCTTCAATCCCCCACTTACCTGATCTCACCTGACCTACCTCACTCCTCCTCCTCCTCTTCCTCATTCAATTCCCCCTCCTCCTCTTTCCACTTACTCGTTCACATGACCTGCCTCACTCACTTCTGTTATTTCTCTTCCTCCTACTTCTCCTCCTCTTCCGATTCCTCCTCTTCCTCTTTTATTCCCTCAATCTCGTCTTCCTCCTCCTTCCTTTCCACTCGTTCAACTGACCTGCCTCACTTATTCCTATTCTTCCTCCTCCTCCTCCTAATCCTCCTCTTCCTCTTTCGTTTTCTCCTCCTCTTCCTCTTTCCTTCCCACTTCCTCCTCTTCCTCCTCCTCCTCCTCTTTCCACTTACTCCTTCAACTGACCTGCCTCACTTATTGCTATTCTTCCTCCTCCTCCTCCTCCTCCTCCTCCTACTCCTCCTCTTCCTCTTTCGTTTTCTCCTCCTCTTCCTCTTTCCTTCCCCCTTACTCCTCTTCCTCCTCCTCCTCCTCCTCTTTCCACTTACTCCTTCAATTGACCTGCCTCACTTATTCCTATTCTTCCTCCTCCTCTTCCTCTTTCCTTCCTCCTTCCTCCTCTCCCTCCTCTTCTTCCGCGTGTTTGCTGATCTGTTTTATTTTTAACTTTTTTTTATTTGTTTGTTCGCGAGGAAAATGTTTGGACTGTGACCTTTGAAGAACGACTGACTGGTTGTTGTTTTTCTTTTGTTTATTTCTATTTTTTTGTTTTTGTTTTTTTAGTTATCTTCTTTTTTCTTCGTCTTTTATTTCGTTTGTTCATACTTTTTCTTTTTCTTTTTTTTCGTTTGTTGTTTCTGTTCTCTCATTTTGTTTACTTCTTCTTTTTCTTGTTTATCTTGTTTTCTTCTTGTTTTCTTTCATTATTTGCTTTCCTTTTCCTCCTTTTCCTCCTTCTCCTCTTTCTCTTCTGATTCTTTTTCCTCTTCATATTCTTCCTCTTCCACCTTCTCTTTCTCTTCTTCTGGTTCTGCTTCCTCCTCCTCCTCCTCCTCCTCCTCCTCCTCCTCCTCCTCTTCCACAATATCAGAGTTTCAATGGCTCAAGTGAGACTCGTTATGCATTTGGGGTTATGCTCTCTCTCTCTCTCTCTCTCTCTCTCTCTCTCTCTCTTTGCTTTTTTCTTTTTCTCCCTTTATTGTTCCTCTTCTTCCACTCTCATCTCTTCTCCTCCTCCTCCTCCTCCTCCTCCTCTTCCTCTTATTCCCTCTTCCTATTCCTCTTCCTCTCAATACATATTTTGAAACTGCAATCCTCGTCGTTATATACCTCCTCCTCCTCCCCCTCCTCTTCCTCCTCTTCCTCTTATTCCCTCTTCCTATTCCTCTTCCTCTCAATACATATT
>NC_066568.1:5797717-5812717 GCF_024679095.1 Eriocheir sinensis
AGTAGTTGTTATTGTTGTTGTTGTTGTAGTAGTTGTAGTAGTAATAATAATAATAATAATAGTAGTAGTAGTAGTAGTAGTAGTAGTAGTAGTAGTAGTAGTAGTAGTAGTAGTAGCGAGATGAACAATTCCAAGAGAGAAAAAGAATTATAGTTGATGAGTTAAAAAAAATATTAGTAATGAAGTAAATAGCTCTTTTATTAATGCACAGTTTCAAGGCTGTTTAATAATCATAATCAGCGATCTTTTAAATGAACAAAACAGCTATTTGCGACATTACCAATATTTTTTCAACTCATAATCGACTATAATTGACGGTATGTGTTTTTTATGCCTTCATGTTATTGACACTGATGTTTGTTTACTGTGCGTAGGCTAGCATACAGTATTCACGATATCGGACACGCCTTTTTTTTTCATTTAATTTCTTTCTGTGTCTTTTCCACTTATTTCCTTTTTATCTGTTTCTTTATTTTCTTTACTTTCTTCCCTGCTTACTTTCGTCTTTTCCACATATTTTCTTTTCATCTCTTTCTTTACTTTCTTTTTCTTTTTCTATTTTCGTCGTTTCCATTTATTTTCTTTTTATCTTTCTTTATTTTCTTTACTTTTCTCCCTTTTGTCTTTTCCACTTACTTTTTTATCTGTTTATTTTCTTTACTTTTCTCCCTTTTGTCTTTCCCATTTATTTCTTATGTTTATTTTTTTCACTTTTCTCCTTTTTGTCTTTTCCACTTACGGTTTTATGTTTATTTTCTTTACTTTTCTCCTTTTCGTCTTTTCCACTTACTTTTTTATCTGTTTATTTTCTTTACGCCGTGTGGGTGCATGTTGCCGTTGCGCGATAATGCACACCTCAGACACGGGTGAACCGATAATAGTAGTAGTAGTAGTAGTGGTGGTAACAGTAATAGTAGTAGTAATAGTAATAGTAGTAGTAGTAGTAGTAGTAGTAGTAGGGGAAGGAAGGAGAAAGAGAACGAAAAAAGAAAGGGAGAAATGAAGGAAGGTGATTAAGGGGGAGAAATAGATCAAAATGGAAGATAGATAGATAGATAGAGATAGACAGATAGATAGACAGATAGGTATAGATAGGTAGAAAATAAGTGTAAAACCAAAGGAGAAAGAACAAAGATAATAGATGAATTAGGAAGGAAAAAATAGATGAGAGAGAGAGAGAGAGAGAGAGAGAGAGAGAGAGAGAGAGAGAGAGAGAGAGAGAGAGAGAGAGAGAGAGAGAGAGAGAGAGAGAGAGAGAGAGAGAGAGAGAGAGAGAGAGAGAGAGAGAGAGAGAGAGAGAGAGAGAGAGAGAGAGAGAGAGAGAGAGAGAGAGAGAATGTGAGTGGGAGACAGATCAACTATTTCTTGTCCAGTTGATATAAAAATACAAAACAATCACAGATGTTTTATTTTCCAGGTTACGTGTAAAGCTGATTTTTTTCTGTGTGTGTGTGTGTGTGTGTGCGTGTGTGTGTGTACCGAATTTTTCTTACGCTGAAGCAACAACACACACCACACACACACACACACACACACACACACACAGGTGGTAATGGACTGCTGAAACATTAAAACGGAGTGTGTGAGTACCTTAGAATTTTTAGTTTATTTTTTTTTCACAGCCAGAAATGAGAAAAAGCAAGAGCGAATGATAAGAGAAAATGCGAATGAACAGAGAGAGAGAGAGAGAGAGAGAGAGAGAGAGAGAGAGAGAGAGAGAGAGAGAGAGAGAAGGGGGGGTAATGTTTTTTTTTCAGTCACAAATGCAAATACTAAACAAAAAAAAACAAAAAAAAAGAGAAAAGGGGATGAATAAAATAAATATACAAAAAAATAATATTAAAAAATTGTGTACTTCGCATTTTTATTTTATTTCAGCCACAAATAGAAGAAATAAAAATAAAAATAAAACAGAAAACGATTGAAGAAATACACTTAAGTTATTTTCTTGTATTTCTTAGACCCACAAAGGAAGAAAAACATACATAACAAAGAAAACAAGATAAGTAGAAGACAAAAGGAAAGTCGATAAACATTCAAATAAAGAAAAAAAAAAATGAAAAGGAAAAGTGTAAAAAAATCTTCAAGTATAAGAAAAGGAAAATGAATAAATAAATAAACAAAGAAATCAAGACAAAAAGAAAGAAGAATTAAAAAAAGAATTATGCGTGGATCAAAAGGGGATTGAGAAGAGGAAGAAGGGGAAACAAGAGGAGGAGGAGGAGGAGGAGGAGGAGGAGGAGGAGGAGGAGGAGGAAGGAAGGAAAAAAAGTGAGAAGGGTGAAGGAATAGAGAAGACGTTAGGAAATAAAGAGATAAATAAAGACGAAAGAGAAGAAGAGAGAGGAAAAGAGGAAGAATAGAACATAAAGAGAAATAACAAGAAGGAAAAAAGGAGATAAATGAGAGAGAGAGAGAGAGAGAGAGAGAGAGAGAGAGAGAGAGAGAGAGAGAGAGAGAGAGAGAGAGAGAGAGAGAGAGAGAGAGAGAAGGAAGAAATAGGGAAAGGAAACGAAGCAAAAGAAGGGAAAGATAAATTAGACAGGGAAGAAGAGGAGGAAGGAAGGAAGAAAGGAAAAATGGGGAGAAAGATAAATGTAGAAGAAGAGGAATAACAGAATGGATACAAAACTAAATGAATAAAGGAGAAGAGATAAAGAAGAGAGAAAAAGGGGAAGGAATGAAAAAAAAGAAATCACTGAACAAGAAGAGGAAGAAGAACTAGGAGAAAAGTAGGGAAGTAAGGAAGAAGAAAGGAGGAAGAAGGAAAGGAGGAAAGAAAGAAACGTAAGAGAACAAAAGAAGAGAAAAAGAGGAGAAAAGAAAAGTGTGAAAACAAGAGAAAAAGAAAAGAGGGAAGGAGAAAAGGAGAAGAGAAATACGTGTAAGAAAACAAAAGAAGAGAAAGAAAAGTGGAGAAAAGTGTGAAAACAAAAGAAAAAGAAAAGAGGAAGGAGAAAAAAGAGAAAGAAGTGTAAGAGAAAAAAGGAAGAAAAAGAAAAGAGGGAAGGAGAAAAGGAGAAGAGAAAAAGTGTGAAAACAAGAGAAAAAGAAAATAAGGAAGGAGAAAAGGAGAAGAGAAAGAAGTGCAAGAAAACAAAAGAAAAGAAAGAAAAGAGAAGGAAAAAGAAGAGAAAGAAGTGTCATGAAAACATCGAAAGAAGAAACTGAGAAAAAGGAGGTAAATAAAGAAGGAAAATAAAGAGAGGAGAAAGAGGAAAGAATTAAGAAAAGTAAAGAAAGTAGAGATAAATGATAAATGGAAAAGATTGAGTGCTATTAAGGGATAGAAGAGAACGATTAGGGGAAATTTTGGAGACTAAGGAAAATATATTGGAAAGGTCAGACAGGGAAAGAAAAAGAGTAGGAAAAAGGGCGTGAAAATTAATGGTCTGTGGAAACATTATTTTTTTCCCTGTCATCAGATTTTCCTTTTTTTTTGGGGGGGGGGGGAGAAAGAAAAAAAGAAAAAAAGGAAAGAAAAAAAAGAACGAAATGATATAAACAAATGAAAGAAAAGAAAGAATGAAAAGGAAGAAAAATAGAAAGGAAAAAGGCAATTGAAAACTCGCTGGTCATGGGTGAAGTGCTTGTGTGTGTGTGTGTGTGTGTGTGTGTGTGTGTAGCTGTCTATGTATGTATGTATCCCTCTCTCTCTCTCTCTCTCAATTTGTCACCTGTTTCAACTCGATATCTTTTGCTTCTCTCTCCTCCATACCTCTCTCTCTCTCTCTCTCTAAAATAAAAGAAAAATAAGAAAATAAGAAAAGAACTATAAAGCGAAACTCGATAAGAGAGAGAGAGAGAGAGAGAGAGAGAGAGAGAGAGAGAGAGAGAGAGAGAGAGAGAGAGAGAGAGAGAGAGAGAACCCAAATATTTCCTCCTCTCTCTCTCTCTCTTCTCTCTCTCTCTCTCTCTCTCTCGTCCCCTTTGACAAATTATGCATCTTTTACTTTTTTCCCTAACCTTTTCAGTCTCTCCTCTATGATGAATGACTTTTTTTTTTTTTAGGGGGGCCCGATCTCCCTGCCATACATTTTGAAGGGAGGTTAAAGGGGCGGAAGTGTAAGGGAGGGAGGGAGAGTGGGAAAGGTAGATGGAAGGGGGGGGGTCGAAGGAAGAGGGAGGGAGGAGAAATGAAGAATTGAAGGGCGGGGGGAGGGAAGGAAGGAAGGAAAGGGGGGTGGAGGAAGAGGGGGAGGAGGGAAGGGAGGGAGGCAGGAAAGAAGGGAGGGTGACAAGAAGGATGAAAGGTGCGAGAGAGGGAAAAACGGAAGGAAGGAAGGAAGGAAGGAAGGTGAGAAAGAAGAAAGGAAGAGAAAGAGAGAATGATTGGGAAAAAGAAGGAAGGAAGGAAGGAAGGAAGGGAAAGGAATCGAACGGGAGGGAAGGAAGGAAGGAGGGAAGGAAGGAAGGGAAGGGAAGGGAAGGGAAGGGAACGGCAGGGAAGGAAGGAAGGAAGGAAGGGAAGGGAAGGAAGGAAGAAAGGGAGAAGAAATAACGAAGGAAGGAAGGAAGGAAGGAAGGAAAGGAAGGTGAGAACGAAGAAAGGAAGAGAAAGAAAATGGTTGGGAAAAAGAAGGAAGGGAAGAAAGGAAGGAAGGAAGAAAGGGAAGGGAAGGAAGGAAGGAAGGAAGAAAGGGAAGGGAAGGGAAGGAAGGAAGGAAGGAAGGAAGAAAGGAAGGAAGGCAGAAAGAAAGGGAGAGAAAACAACAAAGGAAGGAAGGAAGGAAGAAAGAAAGAAAGGTATTAAAAGCAAAGAACGAAGGAAGGAAAAGGAAGGAAGGAAAGAAGGAAAGATTGGTTTGAACTTCGACCCAAAAAATAGGTAAAAATATTAATAATTGGAAGGGAAAGTTGGGAGGGGAAGTTAAGGCAAAAAAAAACAAAAAAATAGGTAGAAAACATTATTAGTAGGGAAGACAGGTGGGAAAAGACCTTAGATTAAAATGGGGAAAATACTAAAGAAAATAATGTTGGGAAATTAGTTGAGACCGAAATAGGAAAACAATATAATTAGAAAAGAAGGAAAATGAAGAAGGAAAGAAAACAAGAAAACAAAGGTAGTAAATATTATAAGAAAGAAGGAAAAGATTGGGAAAAGACCTAATATGAAAATAGGGGAAATTATTATCAGGGAAAGAGGAAGAAAGGAAGAATGGTAAATTAATAGAAAAAAATAAAAGGAAAAAATAAATAAAACAGAAAAATAAAAAGATCAAAATGGAGAAAAAGATAAATAAAAAGGAGAAAATAGAAAAAAAGTAAAAGAAGCAGAAGAGAGAAAAAATAGGTTAAAAGGAAAGTAAAAAGAAAACAAGAAAGAGCGAAGAAGCAAAGATAAAAGTAGGTAGAAAAATATAGTTAAGTAAAAAAGAAGACTAAGAAAACTGAAATAAATATAAATAAAAAAATAACATCATGCAGATCAACAAATTCGCAGTCTATTACTCATTTATCTATTCCTTATATTTACTTCCTTATTCTTTTGTATACGAGGAATCTTGCAAGGTCTGTTTACAATTAAAAAAATCTATTACTAAAATCCTGCAGGGTAATGTGACCTCAAGTGCTGCAAAATACTGGTACGGACATATTACAAGCTCTCTCTTCACCTCTCATTCACTCTCTCTTGGCCTTTTACATGAGGTCAATTCTAACGCTATTAAAAGCTTTCCCTTCCAAGATCATTCCCTTGAGGTCAGTTCCAGCACTATCACAAGCTCTCCCTTCCTCGACCATTCCCTTAAGGTCAGTTCCAACAATATCACAAGCTCTCCCTTCCTCGGCCATTCCCTTGAGGTCAGTTCCAGCACTATCACAAGCTCTCCCTTCCTCGGCCATTCCCTTGAGGTCAGTTCCAACAATATCACAAGCTCTCCCTTCCTCGGCCATTCCCTTGAGGTCAGTTCCAACAATATCACAAGCTCTCCCTTCCTCGGCCATTCCCTTGAGGTCAGTTCCAGCACTATCACAAGCTCTCCCTTCCTCGGCCATTCCCTTGAGGTCAGTTCCAACAATATCACAAGCTCTCCCTTCCTCGGCCATTCCCTTGAGGTCAGTTCCAGCACTATCACAAGCTCTCCCTTCCTCGGCCATTCCCATGAGGTCAGTTCCAACAATATCACAAGCTCTCCCTTCCTCGGCCATTCCCTTGAGGTCAGTTCCAGCACTATCACAAGCTCTCCCTTCCTCGGCCATTCCCTTGAGGTCAGTTCCAACAATATCACAAGCTCTCCCTTCCTCGGCCATTCCCTTGAGATCAGTTCCAGCACTATCACAAGCTCTCCCTTCCTCGGCCATTCCCTTGAGGTCAGTTCCAGCACTATCACAAGCTCTCCCTTCCTCGGCCATTCCCTTGAGGTCAGTTCCAACAATATCACAAGCTCTCCCTTCCTCGGCCATTCCCTTGAGGTCAGTTCCAACAATATCACAAGCTCTCCCTTCCTCGGCCATTCCCTTGAGGTCAGTTCCAACAATATCACAAGCTCTCCCTTCCTCGACCATTCCCATGAGGTCAGTTCCAGCACTATCACAAGCTCTCCCTTCCTCGGCCATTCCCTTGAGGTCAGTTCCAGCACTATCACAAGCTCTCCCTTCCTCGGCCATTCCCTTGAGGTCAGTTCCAGCACTATCACAAGCTCTCCCTTCCTCGGCCATTCCCTTGAGGTCAGTTCCAACAATATCACAAGCTCTCCCTTCCTCGGCCATTCCCTTGAGGTCAGTTCCAACAATATCACAAGCTCTCCCTTCCTCGGCCATTCCTTTGAGGTCAGTTCCAACACCATCAGACAGCCGGGCGCCGTTCCCTGCAAGCTTTCCATGAACCACTTATAAGAGTTAATAGCTACACCCAACATATTAATCTTCTCTTTCAGTAGTAGGAGCTTAATAGCAAAAGGTGAGAGTATACCAAGAAACACCAGTCATTAGAGGCGAAGTTCGTGGAATTCAGCAAAGGCGGGAAACTGTTAGGAAGCTGCAGGTGTGTTTTGCGTTGGTAATGAGTGACAGTTCTTAGCGAGGGAGAGTTTGTGGTACGCGGAAAGCATTAGTGTTACGTCTTGAGGCTTTGCGAGGGGCTTATGAAACACGGTGAGCTAGGGAGTGTTGGAAAGGGGGAACTTGGATGAAAAAAATGCAAGTAAAGAAAAAGAGAGGAAACTTGTGAATGGAGACGAAATGAATGCATGGATTAAGAGGAAGAAAGGAAGGAAAGAAGAAGGGGAGAAGAAAAAGAGGGAAAAAAAGGAAAAGAAAAATACTAATAACAAAAACGAGCAATAAAAATATAAATAAATTAAAACTGAATACAGAAGAATGAGACAATTAAATGAGCATAGAAATAAATGAATGAAGACAACCGAATAAAAAATATAATAAAGAAAAAAATGACGAAATAGATAAATTAAGTATAGTTAAATTTTACTTCATCATCATTATCAATCATTTAAACAATCCACTAAAGAACAAAGGCCTTTCCCAACGTCCTCCTCCTCTACCTATCTATATATCTGCCTGTCTGACTCTGCATTTATCTACCAATCTATCTGTATCTATCTGTCTATCTATCTGTGTGGCTGTCTGTCTATCTGTCTTTCTGTTTATCTATCTGTCTATCTATCTATGTCTATCTATCTGTCTATCTGTATTTGTCTATCTATCTATCTATGTGCCTGTCTGTCTGTGTCTTTCTGTTTATCTATCTGCCTTTATCTATCTATCTGTCTATCTATCTATCTATCTGCATTTGTCTATCTATCTATGTGCCTGTCTGTCTATGTCTCTGTTTATCTATCTGTCTATCTATTTATCTACCTATCTATCTATCTATCTATCTGTTTGTCTATTTGTCTGGGGGAAGGGATCTAATTCAATCTCTCTACCCTTTCATTTTTATTTATAAGGAGTGAAAGGGTGTGTTGAGGAAGAGGAAAATTGAGTGAAACATTTCGAAATAAATATGTACAGAAAGTTTTTATTTTTTTAATGTGGGATGAATGGCGTGTCCTGATTAGGTCTGTTGAGGCGAATTAAATTTGTCTTTTTTTCTTCTGCTTCTTCTTTCGGCTCTTCTTTTTTTGTAACTTTCTGTGTCTGTCTGTCACTCGTTTACTTTTTTTTTCATATTTCTTTGTTCATTTCTTATCTCTTTTTTTATTTTCTTATTTCTTTACATTTTTTTCTCTCTCATTCGTTTCTTACTTCTCCCTTTCTTTTCATCTTTTTTTCTTTTCTTTCTTTTTCTTCTCTTCGTTGACACAATTTCTCTTCCATTTCCTCCTCTGTTTTCTTCTTTTTTCCTTTTTTTTCTTCTTCTTCTTTTGCTTCTTACATTTTTTCTTCTTTTTCTTCTTTTGCTTCTTACATATTTTTCTGTCTCTCATTCGTTTCATTCTTTCTTCTTTTTTCTTTCCTTCTCTTCTCCTCTTCGTTGACGCAATTCCTCTTCCATTTCCTCCTCTATTCTCTTCTCTTTTCCCTTTTTTTCTTCTTCTTCTTCTTCTTTTGCTTCTTCGTCAGACTTTTCCCCTTTTTCGCTTCTCTTTATCAATAGTTATTCTTTTTTTCTTCTTTTTTCTTCTTCTTCTTCTTCATCTCTCAGTCCTCTCTCCTTTTCGTTTCTGTTTATCAATAGTTATGCTTCCTCTTCTTCTTCTTCTTCTTCTTCTTCTTCTTCTTCTTCTTCTTCTTCTTCTTCTTCTTCTTCTTCTTCTTCTCTCAGTCCTCTCCTTCTCGTTTCTGTTTATCAATAGTTATAAATGCTTCCTCTTCTTCTTCTTCTTCTTCTTCCTCTTCTTCTTCTTCTTCTTCCTTTTATTCTCCTTCTTCCTCTTCCTCTCCTTCTATCTCAGGTAAATTACTTCTCGTCGCAGGTTAATGAGTTAATTTGAATATTCATAAAGCAACTCTAACTTTCTTACAGGTTTGACAGGAAGGAAGGAGAGAGAGAGAGAGAGAGAGAGAGAGAGAGAGAGAGAGAGAGAGAGAGAGAGAGAGAGAGAGAGAGAGAGAGAGAGAGAGAGAGAGAGAGAGAGAGAGAGAGAGAGAGAGAGAGAGAGAGAGAGAGAGAGAGAGAGAGAGGGACAGTGATATAGAGGCGATGTAAAGGTAGGTAGGTAGGTAAGGAGGGAGGGAGAGAAAGAGGTAAGGAGGAAAAGGGAGAGGGAGAGGAAGGAAGATTTCGTCATTAGGAGAGAAAGAGATAGATAGATAGATAGATAGGAAGAGAATAAAAAAAGAATAAAAACAAAACAAAACAAATATAAACAGAAATAAAGTAGAGCAAACAAAAGCAAACACGAGGATGAAGTCGAAACACACACACACACACACACACACACACACACACACACACACACACACACAGGCAGCCCCCCTCACCCCCCTTCCCTCCACACACACACACACTACAAAGACAAACAAAAACAAAAGAAAAAACACAAGAAAAACACGTAATAAACAAGGAGATAAGAGTTACCTGAGGATTTAAAAGGACAGCATTGCAACACACACAGGTAACAACACTTTCACTTTCTCTTTATCTCCTTTCCAACTTTCTCTCCCCAGGTGTTTGTGGAGGAGGAGGAGGAGGAGGGAGAGGTTGTTTTTCTCTCTTTTTCTTTTATCAGTTCAAAAGATAAAGCCCTAACAAGAGAGAGAGAGAGAGAGAGAGAGAGAGAGAGAGAGAGAGAGAGAGAGAGAGAGAGAGAGAGAGAGACATAAAGAAAGAAGGAAAGGAAAGAAAAAGGAAAGGGAAGGAGGGAAGGGAAAGGAAGGTAGGAAGGGAGGGAGGAAGGAAAGAAGGAAGGAAAGAAAGAACGAAAGAAAATGAAAGAAAAAGGAAAGTAAAAGAAAGGAAAGGAAGGAAGGCTGGAAGGGAGGAAGGGAAGAATGAATGAAAGACAGATAGAAGAAAGAAGGAAAGAAGAAAGAAAAAGAGGATGAGAAAAATGGAGATAGAAGAGAGAAACAAAAGGGATATATCAGCGCCTGTAGCAAATAACGAAAAAGGGAATAAACAAATAAAAGAAAGGAGAGGAATATACAGAAAAAAAGGTAAAAAAGAAAAAAAGAGAAAAAAGAGGAAATAGGGAAAAAAAATGAGAGGGGAGATGTAGCAAGAAACGAAAAAAATGGAATAAAATAAATAAAACAGAAGAATATATAACAAAAGAGAAAAAGATAAACAAAAAGGAGAAAATAGAAAAAAAGAAGTAAAAAGAGAAAACGAGAAGAAAAAGAAAAAAAAAGAGGACTATTCATTTTGTAGTATATAAAATAAATAAGAGAAGAAGGCGGAGAGAGAAAGAGAAAAAAAGTAGAAAAAATAGGGAAATATCAGAATAAAAGTTAAGTGAGTCAGACTCCAGACGCCGCGCTGCCACAGTCTGGGAACCTGTGCCATACGAGACGAGTACACGTTCTCGCAAGAGGCTGGAGCTTTAAGAACGAACGGCTGTTATTTCTGATCATAAATTTTGAGGTATTCGTCAAATTACTCTCAGAATACGAATACTGAACATGAATACTACATCTCTGTTTATGAAAGAGGAATATATGAGAAAGAAGGGAAGATGAGTAGAAGAAGGGGGGAGAGGGAAACAAGAGAGGGAGAAGATGAGAGGAAGATGAGAGGAAGAAGGGAGAAAAGGAGGAAGAGGAGAATGAAGACCAAATGGTATAACGAAAGAAACAACAGTAAATTTAGTTTATGAAAGAGGAATATATGAGAAAGAAGGGAAGATGAGTAGAAGAAGGGGGGAGAGGGAAACAAGGGAGGGAGAAGATGAGAGGAAGGTGAGAGGAAGAAGGGAGAAAAGGAGGAAGAGGAGAATGAAGACCAAATGGTATAAAGAAACAACAGTAAATTTATTATACACAGAAGATAAAAATAATCTGAATATCGAGTAAAAAATGAAAACGAACGAAATTAAAAAAAAAAAAAGTAACAAGAAAAATACAGGAAAATAAAGGGACAAAGAAAAGGAAAGAAAGGGAAAGATGACATTGGGATTATTTTCCCATACTAAAAGAAACGAGAGAGAGAGAGAGAGAGAGAGAGAGAGAGAGAGAGAGAGAGAGAGAGAGAGAGAGAGAGAGAGAGAGAGAGAGAGAGAGAATCATTAGGAAAATATCTCACATGGGTCGTAAGAAAAAGAGATAGGTCGTTAAGGGTTATCTCTCTCTCTCTCTCACTCTCTCTCTCTCTCTCTCTCTCTCTCTCTCTCGACCCTCCTACCACATCCCCTCCTCCTCCTTCTCCTCCTCCTCCTCCTCTTCCTCTTTATGAACCCTAAAGAGGAAAGCTTTAACGACAGGTGAGAGAGAGAGAGAGAGAGAGAGAGAGAGAGAGAGAGAGAGAGAGAGAGAGAGAGAGAGAGAGAGAGAAACGGATAAGCTCTCAGGTAAATTCTTTCCTAATTACAATAGACGAAATAAATAGGCGAGGAGGGAACGATTTCAAGATGGCGGAGGAGGAGGAGGAGGAGGAGGAGGAGGGAAATGAGTGCGTAACGATATGAACCCTCCCCCAAAAAAAAAAAAAGCAAAAAAATGAACAGGTGGAGAAGAAGGAGGAGGAGGAGGAGGAGGAGGAGGAAAAGGAGGTGGAGGAGAGGGGAAAGAGGAAAAGGAAGAGAAGGATATGGAAGAGACAGAGATGGCGAAAGATACAACACAATAAGAGGAAGAAAGTAAAATAAACTCGGAGGAGGAGGAGGAGGAGGAGGAGGAGGAAGACTAGTACCAGGTGTAGAAGAACAGGAGGAGAAAGAAAAAGAGGAAGAATATATATGATAACATGAGGAGAAGGACGAGGAGGAGATTATGAGGAAGAGGAGGAGGAGGAAGAGGAAGAGGAAGAGGAAGAGGAAGAGGAGGAGGAGGAGGACCATAAGACTGTTAAATAAATGTCCCTCTTGAGACCATTACCCAAAAGAGAGAGAGAGAGAGAGAGAGAGAGAGAGAGAGAGAGAGAGAGAGAGAGAGAGAGAGAGAGAGAGAGAGAGAGAGAGTGATCATAAATGCTGTCACGGAAATGTAAATAAATGTTGACTTTTGAGAGGATATGTGGAGATTGATGACCCCTCTCTCTCTCTCTCGCTCTCTCTCTCTCTCTCTCTCTCATCAATGTATAAGAATATTTGAGAGTTAGCAACATCTTCCTCTTTCTCTTTTTCTTCTCTATCTCTATCTATCTATCTATCTATCTATCTATCAATCTATCTATCTAAGTGTCTCCATCTATATATCTATTTAACTATTTAGCTCTCTCGCAGTCTATCAATATCTATCTGTTTATCTATCTGCCTCCATCTATTTATCTATCTATCTATCTATCCATACATCAAACTTCTTCAGCTCAAAAAAAAATATATTAAAAAAAGACAGGAAATAAAATGAAAACAAGTTAAGAGAAAGACAAAAAAAAAAAAATAACAAAGTCCAGTTCAGTGAGGAAGCAATCAGTGAAACCAACTAACTAACTAACTAACTAACTAACTAACCAGGAGCGTACGTCCGGCGGCGCATCGCTTCACTCACTACAGGAAAACAGTAAACTATCAAACTAATAAACTTCAAAACAAAGCAAAACAAACATGAGAAAAAGGAGAAGAAAAAGAAAGTAAAAAAATCACAGAAAAAAAGCGAATAGAAAAGAAAATGAGAAAGGAGCAGAAAGTAACACACACACACACACACACACACACACACACACACACACACACACACAAAAGATGGAAAGAAAATCACACAGCAAAAAAAAAAAAAAGCGAATAGGAAAGAAAATGAGAAAGGAGCAGAAAGTAAAACACACACACACACACACACACACACACACACACACACACACACACACACACACACACACACACACACACACACACAGATTCACGGCTCTTCGCTAAACGCTGCACGTAAAATAACAGAAGATTAAAGGATTTGGCTGTCTAAAAAAAATAATAAATACTCGTTTCATTCCTGTTTTTCCTGTGCAGGTAAAACACTCATTACGGCGTGTCTACCTGTGCTTAACTTAATGCATGGCGACACACACACACACACACACACACACACACACACACACACACACACAGATAATTGAGGTGGTGGAGGGTAAAACAAGAAGAGGAAGAGGAAGAAGAAGAAAAAGAAGAAGAAGAAGAAGAAGAAGATGATGAAGAAGAAGATGATGAAGAAGAAGAAGAAGCAGGAAAATAATAATAATAATAAGAAGAAGATGAAGAAGAAGAAAAAGAAGAAGAAAAAGAGGAAAAGGAAGAGGAGGAAGAAGAAGAAGAAGAAGAAGAAGAAGAAGAAGAAGAAGAAGAAGAAGAAGACTACGACAAAGAAGAACAAGAACAAGAAAGATCGCAAGAGAACAAGGAGGAGAATGAGAAGGAGGAGGAGGAAGAGGAGGAGGAGGAGGAGGAGGAGGAGGAGGTGGAGGAAAGTGTCTCCCTGGCGCTTCTTACCTCCACATTAGCTTCCCGATCTCTCCTTCATTTATATTCATAGGTGGAGGAAAGGAGGGAGGGAGGGAGAGAGGGAAGGAGGGAGGAGAAAGATGGAAGAAGAGGGGAAAGGGGGAGTTAGAAAGGGGAAGAAACTGGAAAAGGAAAGAGTAAGTGGAGGAGAAAAAGAGGAAGAGAAAGGGAGATAAGGAAGAAAGGAAGAAAACAGGAGAAGAGAGTTGGATGGAAGGAGAAAGGGAAAGGGGAGGAAAAGAGGGAGAATGGAGAAGGAAGAAGAGAAAGAGGGAAAGGGAAGGAAAAGAAGGAAGAAGGAAAAGGAAGAAGAGAAAGAGGGAAAAGGGGAGAAAAAGAGGGAGGATGGAATAAGGAAGAAGAAGAAGAAGAAAAATGGAGGAGAAAGGAGAGAAAATGAGAGGGAAGGAAGGTAGAGAAACAGGGAAGGAAGGAACGAAGTAAGGAAAGGAAGGAGGAAGGAAATGAAAAAAAAGGAAAACAAACAAACAGGGAAGAGGAGAGTGCAGGAAGGAAGGAAGGAGGAAGAGATATACGAATGAAGGAAAAGGAGGGAAGGAAGAAGGGAGGAAAAGAAGGAAGGGAAGGAGAATGGAAGGGAGGGAAGAGAAGGAGACACATATATTACTAACACAAATTCCACTTATTGATTGACAGGGAAGAGGAGATTGAAGGAAGGAAGGAAGGAGGAAGAGATATACGAATGAAGGAAAAGGAGGGAAGGAAGAAGGGAGGAAAAGAAGGAAGGGAAGGAGAATGGAAGGGAGGGAAGAGAAGGAAAAACATATATCACTAACACAAATTCTACGACTGATTGACAGGGAAGAGGAGATTGAAGGAAGGAAGGAAGGAGGAAGAGATATACAAATGAAGGAAAAGGAGGGAAGGAAGAAGGGAGGAAAAGAAGGAAGGGAAGGAGAATGGAAGGGAGGGAAGAGAAGGAAAAACATATATCACTAACACAAATTCTACGACTGATTGACAGGGAAGAGGAGATTGAAGGAAGGAAGAAGGAGGAGAGTTAAGATTGAAGGAGAAGAGGGAAGGAAGAAGGAATAAAAAGAAGGAAGGAAGAGAAAGAAAGAAGGGAAGGAAGAAGGGAGGAAAAGAAGGAAGGGAAGGAAGAAGGAGGGAAAAGAAGGAAGGGAAGGAAGAAGGGAGGAAAAGGAAAGGAAGGAAGAAGGGAAGGAAAAGAAGGAAAAACATATATTCGTATTACTAACACAAATTCCACTTACTGATTGACACCACCACCACCACCACCACCACCACCACTATCACCACAATCATCATCAATATAGTTCCCTGCGTGCACTTCCTAATTAACTCGGCACAGGTGTAATTGGGAAGAACAGGTAATTGGGAAGGGGAAGGAAGAATGGGGAAGATATAATGGGGAACAAAAATAAATGGAAAAATAAAATAGGAAGAGAATTTGATGGAAACGAAATAGGCGATGAAAAGAAGAAATGGGGGAAGAAAAGGGGATAATTGGGGAAGAAGAAGAGGA
>NC_066568.1:5817717-5820217 GCF_024679095.1 Eriocheir sinensis
AAGGAAGATAGAACACATACATTGGCATTAAGTATGAAAGAAAAACAAAAACACATACACATCCGAATTACTTATGAAAAAAAGGAAAACAAAAGCACATCAACCTTCTATAAATAATAAAAAAAAATAAAGGCTGTTATGGTATGGAAAGGAACATAAAATACATACATTGAAATTACATATGAAAGAAAAACAAAAACACACACATTCGAATTACTTATGAAAAAAAAAAAACGAAAACAACGAAAACAAAAGAACATCAACTCTCTATACATGCCCACCCCCTCCCCCCCCCCCCAAAAAAAAAAAAAACCAAGCCCATGATTCCTGTCCCTAACGAGCGGCATCCCTTTACTAAAACCGTCCCACACTCGATTACAAAACCAATTATACGCTCGAGACCAAAAAAAAAAAAAAAGTCAACAAACAAACACAAAAAGGCAAACAAGAGCTCCGGTTATTAAATTCGCGCCTCGCTCCGGCCTGGCTTCGCAGTAATAGTTTTGGTTTATGCATTAGATAAACCAGTATTTACCCCGACCAGCACCAGAGGCAAACACGATGAGAACCTGCCTGCATTTATTTACTGGCTTGGGCACACACACACACACACACACACACAGACACACACACACAAACCAGTGCCACGCTGCCCAAGCCCTCCAAGGTGAGTGCCAGGTAATTAGGATGTGCGTGTGATGTGTTGGGGGTGTGGGAGGGGAAGGGGAAGGGGAAGGGAAGCAAAATGGAACATGAAAAAAAAACAAGATAAAGAACAAAAACAAAACACAAAAGAATAAAAAAAAAACGAAAACACAAACAAGAAGAAAAAAACAAGAAGACAGCAAGAGAAGATAACAACAACACTTTTAATTATTTATCTATTTACCTTCAAAAAACAAAAAAAACAAGCAAGAGAAGAAGAAAAAGGAAGAAATCAGACGGTGAGAAAACGACTTTCACTTTTTCATCTACTTACCTAAAAAAAAAAAAAAAGCAAGCAAGAGAAGAAAAAGGAAAAAGTCAGACAGTGAGGAAAAAAACAACTTTTACTTTTTCATCTACTTACCTTAAAAAAAAAAGAAAACCAAGAGAAGAGGAAAAAGAAAAGTCAGAAGTCGAGAAAACAACAACAACAACTTCAATTTCTATCTATTTACCTTTTCAATCCACGCGGGACCTTTCCAAACCTACAGCGGGCAGACTAATTTCTTACCTGAGCTCCCACGGCCAGGTAGTCACAGGTGCGGCTCATACAGCTCCCGCAGAAGCCGCCGCCGAGCCTGAAACTAATTAATAGAAGGTTACTGACGGCGGGAACTAATTAACATGAAGCGGAAAAAACTCAGACAGGTGCATATGCATTTAATCAGAATTTACGGATATGAAGGGTTATTTTTTTTTGGCGTAGTTTTTCTTCCTTTCCTCTCTCTTTTTTTTTTAGTTCTCTCATTTTCCTTTTCGTTTCTCTTTTTTTAGTTATCTGGTATTTATTTATGTATATTTTTTTTTTCTTCTTCTTCTTCCTTAATATGAACTGGAAAACAAAAGGAGGCAGCTGCATATACATTTAATCAGAGTTTACGAGTATAGGAAGGGTTAATTTTTCCTTGCCTAGTTTCTCTCTCTCTCTCTCTCTCTCTCTCTCTCTCCTTTTTTTTCAGTTTTCTCATTTTCCTTTCCTGTTTTTCCTTTTCGTTTCCCTCTTTTTAGTTTTTTTTTTTTCTCTCTCCTTTTTTTTCAGTTTTCTCATTTTCCTTTCCTGTTTTTCCTTTTCTTTTTTTTTCTTCTTCCTTTTAACATGAACTGGGGGAAAAAAGGAGAGAGCTGCATATACATTTAATCAGAATTTACATGAAGGGTTGATTTTATTTGCTTATTTTTTCTCCTTTCTTCTCTACTTTTCTTTTTCTTTTCTTTTATTTGAGAGGTTCATTATAATTTTTCTTCCATTTTTACTTTCTCTTTACTTTTTTTTAGTTGGGAAAGTTTTATTATTATTATTTTCATGCGTCATTTTTCGTTTTTAGTAATTTTTTTTCATATTTTCTCTTTCTTCTTTCTGTCATTTTCCTTTTTATTCTTCCTCTTTCTTTTCTAGTTGTTTATTTATTTCATTTTTTTCTTCCTCTCGTTTTTTTTTGGACAGTTGAGGATTTTAATTATATTTCTCCTCTTCTTCCTCCCTCCTTCCTCTCTCTTTCTAGTCCGATTCAATTATTTTTATTCCTCAATACGAAATTTAAAAAAAATGACATGAACATTCAATCATAGTTCATTTCCCGTGTAAGATTTTGCCCCATTTTTTTCTTTTTTCCTCTTGCACTTATTTTATTTTCCTAGTATTTTCCCATCTCTCTCTCTCTCTCTCTCTCTTTCTTCCTCTTTCTTTTACTTTATTTTGCTAGTATTTTCCCATCTCTCTCTCTCTCTCTCTCTCTCTCTCTCTCTCTCTCTCTTTTCTTTCTTCCTCTTTCTTTTACTTTATTTTGCTAGTATT
>NC_066568.1:5822717-5842717 GCF_024679095.1 Eriocheir sinensis
CGGAAGGTGCCACGGGGGACGAGGCCCCCCCCCCCTCGTCCCCCGTGGCACCTTCCGCCACGGGGGCGATGAGGGGGGAGGCGTTTAGACCTATTTTCAGCTCGTCTTCTCCTCCTATATAAAGACTTAAGTGGGCGTTCTGTTTATGCCTGTCGTCGCGTGATCCTATTATTATCATCATTATTTTACTCTCTCTTTATATATTTGTCTGTCTGCGTATGAACCTGTTTCACTCCTCTATGGTTGTGTTTGTCTAAGGCAGTGGTTCTCAACTGGTGGTCCATGGGCACTGGTGGTCCATGGTGACTTTTCGGGCGGTCCACAGGATGTCCATTGTATTTGGTAATAAACTGGAAAATGAATGTACTTAATTTTAGATTATATTGAAAGTTCAGTGCCAACGATTTAATCAAGATAAATAATTGACCGTTCTTTTTATTATATTATTAATATTTAAGAAATGTATTGGTAACCTTTAAGTTGTAGCTGCCAAGAAGCACTTCGAGTCACTTTCAGTTTCTAAATTTAATCTATTATAAAACGAATATCCGTGATTTCCTGTACGAGCAGAAGTAACGAGCCATCTCGCTGATTCCTTTCAGCTGCCGCGCGGGTACATACTGTAGCCTATTACACTGTCGTAAAGTGCTGTAGCTAGTAGCCGCCGAACTGCTGAGGGGTGGTTTTATGACCCTTCTGGAAGTTTGATCATTCGTCTGTACCATGAACCTAAAAACACTCGTTAGAACCCGACCGATCTCCTTTTCGGCCTCTGGAAATAGTTGATGGGAGAGGCGAGGGCGGCTGACGATACCGGCTTAAGCAATCAAATGTTACGAGGCACAGAATTGAAAGGAAAGACTGAATTGAAAGGCTGAGTACGAGAACACAATTTTACTTCACTCCCTCTCTCCTACACGTAAAACCTAAGCTGTTGTTCGTGATGTGTATTGAATGTACCTAAGTCAATATTGCCAGAGAATAACAAGATAAGAGATGAAAACTGCGTACAGGAACCTATTTTCACATCACTCTCTCCTACATCCTACATCCCTTGCATTAGTAAACTGGTGAACTCTGATGTTAGTGATGTGTATTGAATGTATCTAAGTCAATATTATCCGTGAATCAGAGTAACAAGACATGAAAACTGGGTACAGGAACGTCTTTTCACATCACTTTCTCTCTCCTACATCCTACATCCCTAACACAAGTAAACTCTGATGTTAGTGATGTGTATTGAATGTATCTAAGTCAATATTGCCAGAGAATAACAAGAGATGAAAACTGGGTACAGGAACCTCTTTTCACATCACTCTCTCTCTCTCCTACATCCTACATCCTTTGCACTGGTAAACTCTGGAGACCCCTTCCTTCGTCTGTATTTCCTCCTGCCTACGACTTAAACTCCTATCCTTCCTTAACTGACCTCTCTTTTGGCCACTTTTCACAACTCTTTTTTTTTTTACAGGGGGCAGTGTTTAGCGTTTTTATTATTTCATTATTATTTTTGGGGGGCCATTGAGCTGCTTCCTTTACTGTAAAAAAAGAAAAAAAACACAACTCATTTCGTCCAGGTCCTTTGCCTATCTCCTCTTTGCGCTTCCTCCTTCCTTACCCTTCTTTCCTTCCCTTTTTCTGCTTACCTATAAATAAGTCTGTCTTCGTTTAGAGGTTACCAGGTACAAAGGTGAAATAGAGGACCGAGTTTGAAATTGGGCAATAAAATAGGTGAGAATAGAAGCTGGGGGCGGTGGAAGATGGTGAAAATAGGTCAATAAAATACGCTGAAATGGGTTCGTAAGACAGGTGGGCCATTTTACACTCTTCTTCCTGCTCTTTTTTGCCTTTCTCCTTTTACCTTACCTATAAATTTCTCCTCCACTTTTTCCCTTGACAAAAATTTACCCATCTCTACCTTTCCCATTTCCTCCTCTTTGTTCCTCTTCCCTCCTTACCTTCTTTTTCCTCCCCTTTTTGCCTATCTCCCTTGATCTTACCTATAAATTTCTCCTCCACTTTTTCCCTTGACAAAAATTTACCCATCTCTACCTTCCCTATTTTCTCCTTTATTTCCTTTGCCTATCTCCTCTTTGTTCCTCTTTCCTCCTTACCTTCATTTTCCTCCTCTGTTTACTTATCTCCCTTCACCTTACCTATGAATTTTTCCTCCAGTTCTTCCCTTAACAAACCCTTACCTATTTTTACCTTCACCATAACCTCTTCTAGTTCCTTTACCCATCTCCTCCTTACCTTCTTTTTCCTGCCATTTTTACCTTTCTACCTTCATCTTACCTATAAATTTTTCCTCCAATTTTTCCCTTGACAAAAATTTACCCATCTCTACCTTCCCCATTCTCCTCTTTGTTCCTCTTCTCTCCTTACCTTCCTTTTCCTCCTCTTTTTTTTTATCTATCTCCCTTCATCTTACCTATAAATTTTTCCTCCACTTCTTCCCTTCGAGTGTTAATAGAACTAGCTAACTTTCCCTTCATTTTCCTCCCCACACCCTCTTCCCTTCCTTTCCCTTCCTTCGTGTAAAACTTCGTGTGGAACTAACAATCTTTCCCTTCATATTCCTACCCTTCCCTTTCCTTCCCCTTCCATCGTGTAAAACTTCGTGTGGAACTAACAATCTTTCCCTTCATATTCCTACCCTTCCCTTCTTTTCTCCTCCCTTCACGTGTGGATATTACTGACTTTCCCTTCACGTTCCTCCCTTTCAACCTCCTCCCTTCCCTTCTTTTGCTGATATGGCTTTACCTTTCTTCCTTCTCCGCTCTTCCCTTCCTTTCCCTTCCCTTTCCTTTCCTTTCCTCTCCTTTCCTTTCCTTTCTTGCCCTTTCCTTCCTTTCCCTTCCCTTTCTTTCTCTTCGTTCTCTCCTTCCCTTCCCTTTCCTTTCCTTTCCTTCCCTTCCCTTCCCTTCCCTTCCCTTTCCTTCGCTTTCCTTTCCTCTCCTCTCCTTTCCTTTCCTTTCCTGCCCTTTCCTTCCTTTCCCTTCCCTTTCTTTCTTTTCGTTCTCTCCTTCCCTTCCCTTCCTTTTCCTTTCCTTTATTTCCCTTCCCTTTCTTTCTTTTCGTTTGCTCCTTCCCTTCCTTTCCTTCCACACACCGATAGGATTAACTTTCCCTTCCTCGATATCAACCCAGTGGCATTTGACCTCCGACCTGCAAACCTAAGTGACAACATGACCTTAAGAGAACCATGAACTCTGACCTTAAAATTCCATAAACAACATGACCTTTCACCTTCACACCTCATAAAACATCTGACCTCTGACCTTTCTTGACCTCAATGACCTCTTAGACAAGCATAACCTTTGACCTCAAAACTATAAACTCTACCGCATAACATAATCTTTCTCTATGACCTTTAAACATAGCCTATATCAACAACAAAATCTGACCCCGCCTGATAGATGTTTGACCTTCGTGACCCCTCTGACCTGACCTGACCTGACCCCTTACCCCCACTTACTTTTGGGTTTTAACTTTCTGGGATATCCTACTCTGACCCCGTGACCTCTGGCTCATGACCTCGCGGCATTTCGGGTCAAAGCTGTGAGCTGGTTCGTCTTGGTTTGTTTATGAGAACAGTGTGTGACCGGAGGGAGGGAGGAAGGGAGGTAAAGGAGGGGGAGAGAGAGAGGGAGGGAAGGAGAGGAAGACGTACTATTGGGGGAAGGAAGGAAGGAAGGAAAGGAGGGAGGGGGGAGAGGAGGAGAAGGAGGAAGAGAAGAGAGGTTAGAAAGAAAAGGAGGAGAAAGAAGGAAGGAAAGGAAGAGAAAAGTGGAGAGGGGAGGAAAGAAGGAGGAAAGAGAAGTGGGGAAGGAAAAAAAGGAAGAAAGCAAAGAAGGAAGGAAGGATGGAAGGAAGGGAGGGAGGGGGAGAGGAGGAGAAAGAGGAAGAGAAGAGCGGTTATAAAGAAAAGGAGGAGTAAGAAGGAAGGAGAGGAGGAAGGAAGGAAAGAAAGAGAGAAGTAGAGGGAGAAGGAAGGAAGGAGGGATGGGAAGGAGAAAAGAGAAGTGGGGAAGGAAAGAAGGAAGAAAGCAAGGAAGAAAGGAAGGAAGGAAGGAAGCGAGGAAGCGAGAAAATGGGAAAGAAATATATGACAGAAAGAAGGGAGGGAGGAAAAAGGAAAACGGGAAAGGAAGGAAGGAGGAAAATGGAAAAGGAAGAAACGGAGGAAGGAAAATACGAAGGAAGGCGAATAATAAACTAAAAATAAATAAAAATAAAGTATAAATAATTCCATAAAGAGTAACTAACTGGATAAAGTGAGAGTTAACAGAATTTTGGTGAGAGAGAGAGAGAGAGAGAGAGAGAGAGAGAGAGAGAGAGAGAGAGAGAGAGAGAGAGAGAGAGAGAGAGAGAGAGAGAGAGAGAGAGAGAGAGAGAGAGAATTTTTTTTTTTACACAGAATTACATAGAAAATCAGACCTCACAGACCCCATGGTCCAGACTAGGTGGTCTGTCCTTAAACCTAAGTGAATCTACACTAATCAGATGGCTCCAAAACGTTGCTTTTCTACTCTAGTTAATATTAAGTTCGAGGAAGTGACGGTCGAGCTTGTTTTTAAAGGAGTCAGTCGTGTTACATTGGACCACTGAGAATGGGAGCTTATTCCATTCTCGCACTACAACGTTGATGAAGAAAAATTTGGTGCAGTCTGAATTTACAATTGGTGCAGTCTGAATTTACTAGAGAGAGAGAGAGAGAGAGAGAGAGAGAGAGAGAGAGAGAGAGAGAGAGAGAGAGAGAGAGAGAGAGAGAGAGAATGGAAGGAGGGAAAGGGAAGGGAAGGGAAGGGAAGGGAAGGGAAGGGAAAGCATGGGAAGGGGAAGGGAAGGGAAGGAAAGGGAAAGTATGGGAAGGGAAGAGAAGGGAAGGGTTGGGATGGGAAGGGAAAAAAAAATCTCTATATAAAAAATACTACCAGAAAAAATTGGTCATACTTTTTTTGTTTCCTCTGATGTAAAAAAAAAAAAAACATATATTAAAGTACATCGTCTCTCTCTCTCTCTCTCTGTTTAGACCTATTTTTATTTTTTTTATTTTTTTATTTTTTACGTTGTTGCCTATTGCGCCGGTAGGCATCTTCCCGGTGGGGCCTGATGGTCGGCCCAAGGCGTCTTCCAGGTGGGGCCTGATGGTCGGCCCAGCCCGTTCTGGCGCAGGCGAGTGTTTATAGTGGCGCCATCTTGCATTGGCTCATGCTGCCCCCCGGAACTCGTTCTTGATTCGCTTGGACGGCTTCCTCTAGAGTCCGGGTTGATGGGTGGTCTTCAGGACAGCATGTGGGTAGTTTTAAGCCACTCGGCGGTGACTGAAAAATCCGAGTGGTAGCGTGGGGATTCGAACCCGCGTCGTCCATCACGCGGTGAATGTGAGCCCAGTACGCTACCACCTACGCCACCGCCTACCCTATTTAGAGGCCTAGGATCAATAACTCATCAAGGTGTAATCATTCTAAGTGGATTAATAGTTAAGGATTACCAAGATAGGGCCAGGTAATGAAATGAAGTCCCGTAGAAGCCTAAGTAGTAGTAGTAGTAGTAGTAGTAGTAGTAGTAGTAGTAGTAGTAGTAGTAGTGGTGGTGGTGGTGTTGGTAGTAGTAGTAGTAGCAATAAGGAAAGAAAGAAAGAAAGAAAGAAAGAAAGAAAGAAAAGAAAGAAAGAAGGAAGGAAGGAAGGAAAGAAGGAAGGGAGGGAAGAAAGAAGGGAGTGAGGGAGGATGGAAAGGAGGGACAGGAAACAAGGGAGGGAGGGAGGAAGGGAGGGAGGTAGGAAGAAAGGAAGGAAGGAGGAAGGAAGGAAGGAGGAAGGAAGAAAGGTAGGAAGGAGGAAAGGTAGGGAGGAGGAAAGGAGAAAGCAAGTGTGTAAGGAAGGAAGGAGATGAAGAAAAGAAAGAATGAAAAAGACAGACAGAAAGTAATAACGAGAGAAAGAGAAGAAAACAAAGAAAGAAAAGATAGAAAGATAGAAAAAAAGATAAACGGATAGAAAGAAAGAAAGAAAATAAGACGAGCAGAAAGAAAGAAAAAGGGAAGACAAGAAAGAATGTAAGACAGACAAATATAAAAAGAATAAAAGAAAGAAAAAAAGAAAGAAAGGAAGAACACAACTTAGCAATGAAAAGATAAAAAAACAATAAAAACAAAACAAAGAAAAGATAGAAAGATAAAGAAAAAGATAAGCAGACAGAAGGAAAGAAAGATAGAAAAGACAAGCAGAAAGAAAGTAAAAAAAGGAAAGAATATAAAACAGACAAATATATAAAGAAAAAAAAAAAAAAGGGAAGAGCACAACTTAGCAATGAAAAGAAAGAAACAATGAAAAACAGACAAACAAACACACGCACCACCACCAACACCAAAACCACAAAGTAAAAAAAATAAAAAAGAAGAAGAAAGAAAACACAACCAGGACATGAAAGGAAACCAAATAGAAAACAAACCTAAGCAAAATTGTACCACCACCACCATCACCACCACCACCACCACAATCTCATCCACCCTTTTCAACACCGGCCACCAAAAAACGGAAGAAAGGAACGAAGGAAGACTACCTCCACCACCACCCTCACCACCACCACCACCAACTTAAAATTCACATCCTTGCCCTCCGCCCATCACCGTGGAGATAATAATATTTCTCTTCTCTCCATTCTCCTCCAGTCAGCCCGTCTGCAGGAGGAGGAGGAGGAGGAGGTGAGGTAAGAAGAAGTGCAGAGAGAGAAGAAGGCACAGGAACAGGAGGAGGAGGAGGAGGATGGAGGGAGAGAGAGGGTAGTATGAAGGAGGAGGAGGAGGAGGAGGAGGAAGGGAAAAGAAATGCAGATAGAGAAGCAGGAACAGAAGAAAGATGCAAGTGGAGGAAGAGGAGGAGGAGGAGGAGGAGAAACGAAAGAGGAGGAAGAGGAAGAGGAAAAGCGCTGAAAGAGGAGGAGGAAGAGGAAGAGACATGAAAGAGGAGGAGGAGGAGAAGGAGGAAGAGGAAAAAGATGAAAGACGATGAGTAGGGAGAAAAAGAAGAGGAAGAGGAGGAAGACAAGTAGGAATGGATGGAGAGAGAGAAGGGGAGGATGGAGTGGAAGAGAGAGAGGGAAGTGTGATAACAGAGAGGAGGAGGAAGAGGAGGAGGAGGAGGACGGTTGATATTGTATTGGAAGAGGAGAAGAAACAGGACAACAAATACAGGAAGAAAAACAGGAAGAAGAGGAAAAATAAAGAAGGAAAAATAGTACCGTAGTAGTAGTAGTAGTAAGTAGTAGTAGTAGGTAGTAGTAGTAGTAGTAGTAGTAGTTGGACATGGAGAGAGAGAATACATTGGAACAAAACAGTGAAAAACAAGACAATATTAAACATTACATCACCACAACCACCATCACCACCACCACCACCATTAGGAACAAAATCATGAGAGGAAGACATTATACTTCACCATCATCATCACCACCACCACCACCTTCATCACCTTTCCGTACCTGCCCACAGCGCGAACTCGGCATTTCACTCTGGCCTCGACTCAGCCTTTTACTCAGCATGAAATTCAATGTTCTGACCCGAATCACACCGGAGATACATTTTCCCTCCTCCTCCTCCTCCTCCTCTTCCTCTTCCTCCCTGTGTCATCTGAATTATATAGACACAACAGAGGTCGAGATTGATTTAATTTTTGTCAGGGTGCAGAGAGAGAGAGAGAGAGAGAGAGAGAGAGAGAGAGAGAGAGAGAGAGAGAGAGAGAGAGAGAGAGGCTTTGCAAGATGAAACTGCATACCTTGTCGTTTTCCCAAGAGAGAGAGAGAGAGAGAGAGAGAGAGAGAGAGAGAGAGAGAGAGAGAGAGAGAGAGAGAGAGAGAGAGAGAGAAGATTGACAAATAAATGGAAAAAGGACACAGATAGATAGATATGGATAGATAGATATAGACAAAAATAGTGTCATTTTAAATTCAATAGACATCATTAACTATCAAATTATGTAGTATAGTTATCGACTTATCAACACAGGGACACTAACTCTTTTATTATTATTATTTTCACTATCTCGCAAACTTCATCAATTCTCGTTCAAGCACACTCGTTATATATGCAAAATTAACATCTATCGAATATTCTCAACTGTGTACATAGGATGGAGGAAACAAGGAACGGAAGGGAGTGTATAAGAGAAAGGAAGAAAAGGGGAGAGAAAGGGACGGAAAGAGAAATGAAGGAATAAGCATAAAAGGAGAGAAGAGAGGGAAGAGAGGGAGGAGGGAGGAGTGAATAAGAGGAAGGTAGAAAAAGAGAAAGGGAGGGATGGAGGAATGAAGGAATAAACGAAAAGGTAGAGAAGAGAGGAAGGGAAAGAGGGAAGAAGAGGGAGGAGGTGAGAGAGGGAAGAAGAGTAAAAAACGTGACTAAGAATGTAGATGAGGAAAAGGGAGGGAAGAGAAGGGAAAGGGAGGGGAGAGAAGGGAGGGAAAGGGAGGGAAGAGAAAGTAAAGGGAATAATAGGGAATAGGAGGTAAAGGAAGGGAAAATAAATGAAAGGGAGGGAAAATATTAAATGAAAAGACAGAAAATGCGATTCAATTTCCTAAAGTAACGCTGTAGCCGTTGATATATGGAAATTAATAATTGTACTTTTTTTTGTGATAACATGCATTAATTTGACTCACTCCATACAAATTAAATGATGGCGAGGATTGTTACTTCATCAATTATTATTACCATTATTTTTTTTTTATTACTTTTTAAGCTGCTGATGTTACTGTACGAAGATCTGTTAGGCTATGTTGAATATAATAAATGATACTTTTGGGGTTGAAATAGATACATGAATACTGAATACGTAATACTGAATACATAAATGCTGAAATAAATTCTTGGAAGGTTTTCTATAATTGTCTTTTCCTTCGTCTCAAGGTTAACCAAATAAAATAACACGTTAAAAAATGCTGTGGTTAGCCACTTTTAAAACAACTCTTTCTTGAGATTTAATATATAAAAGATTCTGTTAAAAAAAAATACCGTACTTGCTAGGCTATAAAAAAAAAGTTTCTTCTTAAATTTAGGTTCAAATATGTAAAAGATTGTTGAGCTATTACTGTTAGCCTATTTAAAATTGTCTTAGAGATAATACATCAAACACATCATTAAAAAGTTACTGTTAAGCATTTTAAGAATCGACTCAAGATTACATTAACACAAGACTTGAATTACCTGCGAGGCTTTCTATAAATGAGTTTTTTTTCTTCAAATTACTAGGTTAAATATACACAAAATTATGTTAAAAAAAAGACCGTGCTAGGCTATATAAAAACGATTTTTACCGAAAGTTTAAATATATAAAAGATTATGATTGAAAAATATGTGCTAGGCTATTCAAAATCATAATTCTCTTTAGGCTTGAATATATAAAAGATTACATTGAAAAATTCTTCGTAAAACTGAACCATGGTGGCGAATTCAACAATGCATTTTTATATATTTAGACACGTCAACATTACCTGAAAACATAAACAAATATATAAACACAACATAAATCATCATAAGAAATAAACGTAGGAATAAACATGGAAAAATAAACATAATAAACAATAAAACTACGAATCACGAATACCAAATCAACATAATAATCATAGAAAACATAACAAATAGGTATAAAGGGTAAGTCAACATAAATAAACAAAGTAAATAATAATAAATAATAAAAAAATACATAAAAAAGTCAGCTGTTTCACTTACCTGTTTATCTTATGACCAGCAACGAAGAACAGAACGAAGACAAAGAAGAAAAAAAAGCAAAGAAGAAAAGACGAGAAATGGTGAAGAAAAAAACAGTAAGAAAAAAGTGACGAGAATGAAAAAAAAGTAAAGAAAAAAGTGAATAAAAGAAAAAGTGAAAAGTGGAAATAAAAACAAATGAAAAGGTTAAAAAAAGAAAATGAGTGAAAGTAAAGTGAAGTGAAAAAATGAAAGTGAAGAAAGTAAGTGAAAAAAGTGGAAAAGTGAAAAAATTTAAAGAATAAGTGAAGTATATGATAAAAGTGGAAGAATAAACAGTAATAAAGAAGAGACGAAAAAGTAGTGAAAAAAAGTGAAAACAAGACGAGAAAATAGTGAGGAAAAGAAGCAAAAAAGAACGCGAGAAAATAGTGAAAAAGAGAAAAAAAGAGGTCGAGAAAGAACTAAAGAAAAAAAATAAAGCAGAAAAAAGTGAGTTAAAACGAAGAGCAACATTTTTTTAATCAACTTTTTCCAGCTTTATGATAATTTTCTTGCTATTTCACTCAAGAGACCCTTTCCACAGAACACTAATAAGGTCAGAGGTCACACGGGTCATTATCCAGTACTTAAAGTCACTTAAATCCACGCTAGCGATAAAAATAAGAGCAATTTTATAATTAAAAAGACCGTCACACTCTACCCCTCACGTCTCGAAGCTTACTGAAGAATGATGACGCAATCTCGATTTTTATTCGAGATATAAGCAGCGTTACCAATCACAGGACAGAACATTATATTTACCGATTTCTGACCCCCAAACTGTCGTATCTACATAAATAATGATAGTCGGTTAAATTTAGTGTTGAAACCGTTAATCATTGCTTTTTTATGGGATCGTCAGAGGTCCGAAATCAGTAAATAGGATGTGCTGGGTCACGCTGGTTACGCTGATCAAAGCAGTGTTGCCAAATCCTTGTAGTCAGCACATGTCTTTATCTTCGACTAAAATGTATCACACAAGCATAAATAACGCTCTTCATTTTGACTTATTGCTAGTACTTGATTAGTGCTATATTTACGCACTATTGTTAAGGATAAATTAATAGTTATTAGGCTATTTTGAGTATTGTGTTTTGGAAGAATTTTCGCGAATCTGAGAACGCTGGACAAAAAATGGCTGAATGGTTCCAATTTTTAGGCTAATACGTCTTTTTCGCCTCCAAGAGCTGTTTTGACCGACCATGAATTAAAACAACTATCCAGCCTTTATCCAGTATCACTATTACACTTTATCTCAGCCTCAGTCTTCAGCTAAACACAAAAACACTGGTTAAAATGGTGAATGCTTCTAATACCTCTTCTTCACATTTACAAACTATATTAACCGACTCAGAAAGCAAATGAAAAAAATATCTTTCATCTAGAATTATTATCACACTTTATTTCATCCTCAATCTAGCGTTAAATAGAAAAATAAACACGTTAAGCTGCCCTTTTAGAAGACTCCACTCGTGACTTAATTAATTCGTCATTTTCACCTTAACAAACTGTACTGATTAACCCTGAAAGCAAATACACAAATATCTTTCATCTAGAGCTATTGCTACACTTAATTTCAGCCTCACTCTTTAAATAAACACAAAGAAATCACGTTAAGATGCATTTTTAAAAGACTACACTCCCCATTAATATTTCCTAGGCTATATATAACAATAAAAACAATCGTAATATGCTAGGCTATGTAAAATTATAAAACCTTTGTAATATTCATCGTAGCTTTCCCCGCTGTTGGTGTTGAGGCTTAGCACGAACTTACTGTAATAAAAGAGCATAATTATGTTTTTTTTTTGTAAATTAAAACAGTTATTTCCGTCATTTGATGCTAAACACCTACTTAATTCCAGTAACTTGCCTCGCGGGAAGATCAGAGGCTTACCTGGGATTTTTTACGACCAAAATGAATTGTTTACTGAAATAGTTCACTATAAAATAACTATAATGTGGAATAAAAAAATATATGGAAGTTGGTGTCCTGAATATCGTGAGGGTGAGACTAACATGGCTTTACTAGGCTATTACACACCTTTTTATCGTTACAGCATACCTCGGGAAACTTACTAGTCTCATCAACAGAACATCATAGAATTAAACAAGCCATAAAATATATAAACAAACGTGAAATTAGAGATTCGAGGAGAGGTAAATCCTGAATATCGTGAGGGTGAGGCTGACATGGATTTGCTAGGCTATTACACATATTTATATTATTACAATGTATCTCTAGAAGCTTACAAGTCTTGGCAGTGATATATTTTAACTAACAGAATATCTAAGAATTTACGAAGCCATAAAATATATAAGTAAAACGTGAAAATTATTGATACTTAAGAAGGGAAATCCTGCATATTGTAAGGGGGAGGTTGACATGGCTTTACTCGGCTATTGAACATCTTTATATTGTTTTAACTTGCCCCGGGAGGTTTTTGAGTCTTAGCAGTGATATATTTTAACCACCATAACATCTTAGAATTAAACAGTCCACAAAATATACAAGCAAACCGTGAAATTAAAGTTACGGGTGAAGGGAAATCCTGAATATCGTATGGGAGGGGGCTGACATGGGCACCAAACTCTTTTATTTCTACATTAAACAAACCTAATTCCACCCAGTTACAAGGCTTTACGGGGATACATTCTAGCCCAAAGAGTATTATAAAATTAACCAGCTCGTAAAAGAAATATAACTACAACGTGAAATAATATAAATACGAGTAAATGAACATCCTGAAAATTGTATTGGGGGTCTTATTATTAAACAAAACTTATATTAGCTAGTTTTCAGACCTTGTAGAGCCTTATAATAACTAAAGAAGTAATAACAACCAAAGAAATCATAGAAAAAAACAACGAAAACGTGATAAATATGACTCAGATAAGAGACTTTCCTGCATACTGAGGGGGAGGGAGAAGACGAGGAGGAGGAGGAGAGAGAGAGAGGGAAGACCACGTGTATTTAAATGCAAGTGAATATTTATCTTTTTTTATGTGTTCTGAGGTGAGGCCGCCACTAATACTACAACCAGGTATGAGGTGATTGTCTAAACTAATGTATGTGTGAGTTAGAAGACTGTTAATAAAGGGGAAATAGGAGAAATAAGAGGATGGTGATGTTGATGGTGGTGGTGATGGTGGTGTAGGGGAGAGAGGATGAGAGATAGAGAGGGAGAGAAAGAATGGTGGTAGTGGTGGTCTCTCTCTCTCTCTCTCTCTCTCTCTCTCTTGTGGTTCTAATTAATCTTTTCCTTTTATTTATTTTGTTTAGTAAAATTTTTTTTATTCGTTTTTATTTTCGTTTTCATTTTTGTTTTCTATTTTCTGTTCGTCTTCTACATCTTCCTTCCTTCCTTCCTTCCTTCTTCTTCTTCTTCTTCTTCTTCTTCTACATCCTCCTTCCTTCCTTCCTCCTTCTGTACTTCGTCTTCTACATCTTCCTTCCTTCTTCTTCTTCTTCTTCTTCTTCTTCTTCTTCTTCCCTGTTCATATAAGGCAAAGGTGTCCGCGCAGGTAACAAGCAATCAAGGTACATGTAACAGACAGTGAAAGTGTTTAAATGACTTGTAGAATTACCTTGTTAGTTGTTAAAGAGGAAAGTAAGGACAGGTAAGAGTGTTAATTGTGTGTTCGTGCAGGTGTGTGTGTGTGTGTGTGTGTGTGTGTGTGTGTGGAGAGAGAGAGAGAGAGAAAAAAAAAAAGAGAACGGAAGAAATATTAGAGAAGGAAATAAAAGAAAAAGAATGGGAAGAAGTGAAGGAGATAAAAGGGAAATGAAGAATTGATTAGTTAAGGAAAGAGATGGAAGGGAAAATAAGATAACGGAGGAGAAGGAAACGAAAGACAATGAGAAAAAAAGATAAAGAAAGATGGAAGTATGGAAAAAAAGAAAGCTGGAGAAAAGGAAAATAAAGGAAAATCGAAAGAAAATGGGATAAAAGTAAATACAAGAAAATGAAGACCGTTAGAGAAAAAGAAAAGAGGAGTGAGAATAAAGGAGAAAAGAAAATTAAGAAAAGGTGAGAAAGAAAGACAGGAAAGTGAAGAAACGGAAAGAAAATGAGAAAGAAAAAAAGGAAAAAAGAAAAGAAAGGGAAGACAGAGAAAAGGAAACATTGAGATGAACAAAATGAAGAAAAGGTGAGAGAAAGAAAGGAAGGAAACTGAAGAAGCCGAAAGAAAATGCGAAAGAGAAAAGAAAAAAAAGAAAAGGAAAGGAAAGGAAGATTGAGAGAAAGGAAAAAAATGAATGACAAAAAAAAAATTAAGAAAAGGTGAGATGTTTTCCTCCTTCCACACCTGAGAGAGAGAGAGAGAGAGAGAGAGAGAGAGAGAGAGAGAGAGAGAGAGAGAGAGAGAGAGATACCTTTGTGGAGAGAGAGAGAAGGAAACTTTTCGTGTTGACTCTATCGCTGACTTTCATATCCGCTACGATTTTTTTTTACCCACAAGCTTTTATTTGTTGATGTTGTTGTTGCTGATCTTCCTGCTGTGTGTGTGTGTGTGTGTGTGTGTGTGTGTGGAGGAAAATTGAGGGAGGGAAAGAAGGAGAGGGAAAGGGAAGGGGAAAAGAAGGAAGCTAGGAAGGAGGGAAAGGGAGGAAGAGGAAAGGATGGAAAGATGAAGGAAAGGAAATGGACAGGTGAAAGGGGGAAGAAGGAGAGAAAAGAAGTGTTGGAGAAGGAGGAAGAGGAGAGGAGGGAGAGGAAGAGAAGAAAGAAAGGAATAACAGGAATAGGTGGAGGGGGAGAGACCTTCTTCTTCTCCTTCTCCTTCTTCTTTTTCTTCTTCTAATTGGTGGTCGTCGTCTTCGTCTGCTATCATCTTTTCCTCCTCCGCCTCCTTCTTCTTCTTCTTCTTCTTCTTCTTCTTCTTCTTCTTCTTCTTGTGCATTAATTTTCTTGTTATTTATTTCATCACCTTTGCCTTACTTTATTATTATTATTATTATTATTATTATTATTATTATTATTATTATTATTATTATTATTATTATTGCAAGCTAACTATTTTTTATTTAGCTATGTTTTAAATGTTGTTGTTGTTGTTGTTGTTACTCTTTGATGTTTCCCTTTTAACTCTCCTTTTTTTTCTTGTTTTCTCTTTCATTCTTTGTTTTATTTACTTTTATTCCTCTTTATATTTATTTTATTCCTCTCCTGCGTTTTATCCGATTAATAAATATCTACCTTTTTTTATTTTTATTCCTTTTCTTTTGTTATTTTTCTTTTTACTTTATTTTTAGTTTTTAGTTGATCTGATTTTCCTCTCGGCTTGATTTGAATGGGTTCGTTTCCTTTTAAAGCGTTCGTCCGTCCGTTTGTTTGTTTGTTGGTCTATTTTCTCTTTATTTTATTTATTTTATTTTATTTATGTTTTCTATTGACATATTTATGTTTTAACTATTTTTTTATTCTATTTTTATTTGTATTTTATTTACGTACTTTATTTTGTTCCTATTTTATTAATTTATGTCTTTTTTTTATTTTTTTTATTATTTTCTGTTTTATTTATTTTGTCATTTCTATTTTTTTAGATTTCACTTTTATCTACCTTCTATCTTCCATCATCTATTATCATCTATCTCATCTATCTTCCATCTTCATTTTCTATCTTCCATCTTTTCCATCTTCTCTATTCCATCTTTCCTTTATTTCATCTTTTCCCTATTTCATCTTCTCTCTATTTCATCTTCTCTATTTCATCTTTTCCCTATTTCATCTTCTCTATTTCATCGTCTCTCTATTTCATCTTTTTATTATTTATTTTCATCTTTCCCTGTCTCCCTGATTCATTATATTTTATCGTCTTTGTTAATCTGTTTCAGCTTTTCATTTATTCCTTCACTCTTTTTATCATTAACTTATTACCATCCCTTTTATATTCCTAATCTCAACTGCAATTTCATCACACTACATCATCCTCTGTTTCCCTGATTCATATTTCATTTTTACCATATTTGTTTAGGTGCTTAAGTTTCCATCTCCTTTACTCATCATTTTTTGCTTATCATTTTCATCATCGTTTTTTTCCCTCCTCTCAACCGTGCATCATAATCTCTTTTTCTCGTCATCGCATTGTTCATTATCCACTTCACTTGGATAATGACTTTTTTCCGTAATTAATCATTCATAAACTCATCACGTCCTCAGTGAATTACGATTGGCAGACTGTCAGTTAGTCGGTCAAATAGTTGGTTAGTCAGTTAGTTGGTTGTTGGGTCAATAGGTTAGTCAGTCAGTAAGTCAGTCAGCCCTTCATTCATACAATCATTTATCCAGTCAGTTGGTTGGTTGGTGTTTATGTCAGGCGGTCAGTCAGTCAGTAAGTCAGTCAGTCAGTCAGTCAGGGAGTCAGTAAATCAGTCAGTCCTTCATTCATACAATCATTTATCCAGTCAGTTGGTTGGTTGGTGTATTTGTCAGGCGGTCAGTCAATCAGTAAGTCAGTCAGTCATTCAGTCAGGCAGTCAGTAAATCAGTCAGTCCTTCATTCATACAATCATTTATCCAGTCAGTTGGTTGGTTGGTGTTTATGTCAGGCGGTCAGTCAGTCAGTCAGTCAGTCATTCATTCAGTCAGTCAGTCAGTTAGTTTATTGATTAATGCGCTTGTCAGTAAGTCAGTCAGTCAGTCACCCATTCATTCAACTAGTCAGTCACACACACACACACACACAGTCACACTCACTCACACACACACACTCACTTACTCACTCATTCATTCCCTCCCTCCCTCCCTCCCTCCCTTCTCTCGTTCATTCATCCCACTTTTCTCCTTGTCAATTCAAAGCGGCAAAAATAATAATGTTCCCACCCAGCCGCCTGTCCGCCATTAATCTGTTTGTTACCTGCGTGTGTTAATGAGTGCGTCAGGTGAGATTTTACCTGTCCGCCGTGTGCTAGCGGTGTTTTTATGACCTTGCTTACTAGTTAATCGGTCATACAGCTTGCCAACATCTGTCTGGGCTGTTTGTCTGTCTCTTTGTGTGAATGTGTGTATGTGTGTGTGTGTGTGTGTGGAAGGGGGGGGGGAGGGTGCATGGGTGTGAGAGGGAGGGAAAGGGATTGTGAGTGTGTGTGTGTGTGTGTGTGTGTGTGTGTGTGTGTGTGTGTGTGTGTGTGTGTCCCCCTCTCTCTCTAATAAAATAGCAATAATAAAAGTAATAAAAAGCAAAAGGAAAAAAGGCGACAATGAAAAAAAAAAAAATTAACAACAACAACAATGCTGATTAACAAAAACAAACAAAACAAACAGGGAACAACAAACGTAATAACAAAGAAAATTGGAGAAAAAGAAGGAAAAAGGAAAGGCTAAAAGAAAGGAATGAGAAAAAGAGAAAGGAAAGGAAGACGAAAAGGAGAAAATAAAAAGAAGAGGAAAAGAAAAAAAAGAAAAGAAGTGTGATTAAGAGGGGAAAATGAAGAGGGAGAAAGGGAGGGAGGAAGAAGGAAGTATGAAAGGAAAAAGGGAGAAAGGGAAAAGAAAAAAAACTAGAGAAAATGAAAGAAAAAGGAAAGGAATGAGAAAAAAAGACAGGGAAGGAAGACAGTAAGAGAAAAAAATAGAGAAATGAGAGAAAAGAACAAAAAAAAAAAGGAAGGGAGGGAGGCAGGGAGGGAGGGAGAATGGGATCAAGGCTGCCCCCCTCCCCTACCCCCCCTTCACCTGTCCCCCCCTCCCTCCCCCCTCACCTGGCGACATGTAATCAATAGGTAAAGTACAGGTAGGCAAGCTCATTAGTGGCACCAATAACCTCGTGATTAGCGTAGAGTTTTTTTGTCATTTGTCCAGGTAAAAAGAAGAACACCTGTTATACCTAATTTGGAGGTGGTGGTGATGGTGGTGGTGAGGGGGGAGGGGAGGGGGCTTATGTAATGTGTGTGTGTGTGTGTGTGTGTGTGTGTGTGTGTGTGTGTGTGTGTGTGTGTGTGTGTGTGTGTGTGTGTGTGTGTGTGTGTGTGTGTGAGAGAGAGAGAGAGAGAGAGAGAGAGAGAGAGAGAGAGAGAGAGAGAGAGAGAGACCGTATGTATATTTGTTTCTCTTCTTTCCTATGCTCATCTTTTTGTTTTTATTTTTTGTATCATTGTTAGAATTATAATGTTCTTCCAATAATTAGCTTTCTTTTAATATATTCTTTTCCTCTTTCCTTTCTATTTACCTTATTTTCCTTTTTGTCCTTTTTTTGTCCATTTTCCCAATAACGTTCTTCCTATAATTCAAGTTTTTTTTTTATATATTTCTTCTCTTCCTCCTTTCCTTCCATTCACCATATTTTCTCATGTTTCACTTTTTTCCTTTTTCAGTTCTTCCACATCATTTTATTCCATACTTTTCGAATCACAGAGAGAAAAAAAAAAATCCAATCAGGTCCCCAATGTTTTTTTTATTTACATTATTTTCTTTCAATTTTCACTTTTCTCCTTTCCATTTTTTCAACATCACTTTTTTCCATCACTTTCAGATCACAGATGAAAAAAAAAAAAAAAAAAAAAAATCAAATCAGGTCTCCAATGCTCTTTTATTTGCATTTTTTTCTTTCAATTAAAATTTCCTCTTTTCCCATTTTTTCCACATCCTTTTTTCCATCACTTTCAGATCACAGATGAAAATAAAACACTTTCAAAAAAATCAAATCAGCTCCCCATTGCTTTTTTTTTTAACTTTACTTCTTGCTTTTTATTTCTCTTTCAGGCAAAATTAATAACAAAAAAAAAAACAGAGAATAAAACGCGGCAACTTTTAGCACATTAACTCATTAGCCCTTGTGTTTGAAAGTCTGATAACTCGCTTTTTGGTGTTTGTTCTTTAATCTCCATCATGATACGGGAGGCGAGGAGGAGTGAGCGGGAAAAATGTGATAAACGAGATATAAAGAGGGAATATGATAAACGAGATAAAGAGAAATATGATGGTGATAAAAGAATGGATTAAGAGGTATACGAATGGAAGGAATAAGCAAAAAAACGTGATAAAAAGAGGAAAATGTGATAAAGGAAGGAAATATGATAGCTATAGGAGGAAATGTAATAAACGTGGAGAATTAAAAAAATGTGATAAAAGAGGAAATGTAATAAACGTGATAAAGGAATCGTTAAATGAAGATGATAATGTGAAAATGATGAATAGAGAGAAAACTTGATGAAGGAGGAAATAATTAACAAATGCGAATAATAAATGAGAGAAGAGGAAACGAGATAAAAGAGGGAATAGTTAACAAATGGGAATAATAATTGGTAGAAGAAAATCATAATAAAACAGGAAATAGTTAACAAGCGTGAATGATAAATGAGAGAAGAGGAAACGAGATAAAAGAGGGAAATAGTTAACAAATATAAATAATGAATGGTACAAGAGGAAACGTACTAAAGGAGAAATAGTTAACAAGCGTGAATGATGAATGAGAAATGAGGAAAAGTGATGAATGAGAAAAAAAGTTAAGAAGCGCGAACGTGTTGATTAGATTACGTAAAACTGAAGTGAATAAGTAAACGAGACGAAGAAAGAGAGAAAGAGGAAAAAGAAGATGAATTAAAATGGGATGAAATGAATTAGTCGAGAAATTTGTTAGAGAAAGAGGAATAAAGAGAGAAATTAAAATGGGATAAAATGAATTAGTCGAGAAATTTGTTAGAGAAAGAAGAATAAAGAGAGAAATTAAAATGGGATAAAATGAATTAGTCGAGAAATTTGTTTGAGAAAGGAGAATAAAGAGAGAAATTAAAATGGGATAAAATGAATTAGTCGAGAAATTTGTTAGAGAAAGGAGAATAAAGAGAGAAATTAAAATGGGATAAAATGAATTAGTCGAGAAATTTGTTAGAGAAAGGAGAATAAAGAGAGAAATTAAAATGGGATAAAATGAATTAGTCGAGAAATTTGTTAGAGAAAGAGGAATAAAGAGAGAAATTAAAATGGGATGAAATGAATTAGTCGAGAAATTTGTTAGAGAAAGAGGAAAAAGAAGAGGAATTAAAATGGGATAAAATGAATTAGTCGAGAAATTTGTTAGAGAAAAAAGGAAAAAGAAGATGAATTAAAATGGGATGAAATGAATTAGTCGAGAAATTTGTTAGAGAAAGAAGAATAAGAAGAGGAATTAAAATGTATGAAATGAATTAGTCGAGAAATTTGTTAGAGAAAGAGGAAAAAGAAGAGGAATTAAAATGGGATAAAATGAATTAGTCGAGAAATTTGTTAGAGAAAAAAGGAAAAAAAGAAAAGGAATTAAAATGT
>NC_066568.1:5847717-5852717 GCF_024679095.1 Eriocheir sinensis
TTACTGATTGACTGACTTACCAAATAAATGATTGACTGATTGGCTGAGAAACTAAATAAGCGACTGACTGACTGACTGACTGACTGACTTTCCTAGTACTTAACTTTTTTCTATCAATTCTATTTTGTATTTCTATTTGGTTGTTTTTATTTGTATTTTATAACTGGAATTCTCTCTCTCTCTCTCTCTCTCTCTCTCTCTCTCTCTCTCTCTCTCTCTCTCTCTCTCTCTCTCTCTCTCTCTCTCTCTCTCTCTCTCTCTCTCTCTCTCTCTCTCTCTCTCTCTCTCTCTCATAAATACGTAGGCCTTTAATACACTTTTTAACTATACAGAGAGAGAGAGAGAGAGAGAGAGAGAGAGAGAGAGAGAGAGAGAGAGAGGCTCACCGTTACCATAGCGACGAGAATCTCTCACTCTCTCTCTCTCTCTCTCTCTCTCTCTCTCTCTCAGTACCTCCATAACAACGCCATATTTCTTGCTCTATTTTCCTCTTCTTTTTTTTTTCATTTATTGTCCATGAAATCGCAGAGTTTATGGTTTTCATTTCCACTTTCTCACGTCCCCGTTATGTCTGTTTTTATGTGCGTGTTTTTATGACGTACACGGCTTTTATACAGTCACGAGAGAGAGAGAGAGAGAGAGAGAGAGAGAGAGAGAGAGAGATGTATTGTTTTATTGTTACTCTCTCACACGTGTAGTTAGGTATTCAGATGTGTGTGTGTGTGTGTGTGTGTGTGTGTGTGTGTGTGTGTGTGTGTGTGTTATCATTTCACTTATTTTCTTATTTTTTATATTTTTTTTTACTTCTTCGTTTTATCTTACTTACTTTTATATATTATTTTCTTTACTAAATGAAAGCTTGTGTGTGTGTGTGTGTGTGTGTGTGTGTGTGTGTGTGTGTGTGTGTGTGTGTGTGTGTGTGTGTGTGAGAGAGAGAGAGAGAGAGAGAGAGAGAGAGAGATGAGGAAGAAAGGAGGAGAATGTATGAAGGAAAGGGAGAGAAAAATAGAAAAGGAAGGAATGGAGGAAGAAGAATGAAAAGTGAAGGAAAAAAAAGGAAAATAGGAATGAGAAAGGAAAAAAAAAAAAAAGGAAGATATGTGTGTGTGTGTGTGTGTGTGTGTGTGTGTGTGTGTGTGTGTGTGTGTGTGTGTGTGTGTGTGTTGCTTTGGTTTGCCTTTTTTTTTTCCTAATTGCCTCTCTTTCTGACCGCCTATCCTTGTTTGTGTGTGTGTTTGTGTGTTCGTTTATTGGTTTTGGTCCTTAATTGCTAACTTCTGCGTCCGGGGAAACATTTGAACCCCGACTCGCGGAGGTTTGGGAATTGTGACGGCACTGTTTGTTTGTTTGTTTGTTTGTTTGTTTGTTTGTTTTGGCATTCATATTTTTTTTATTTCTTTTTAATTGTTTCTGTTTATTTTATTTATTGCTAACTTCTTTTTCTCGATGATTTTGTGTCTATTTTCTCTTATTTTATTTTTTTTTTATTTTACTTTTTCTTTATAATTATTTCTACTCTTTTTTTGGCATTCATTTTTTTATTCATTTATTGCTAACTTCTCTTTCTCGATGATTTTGTGTATATTTTCTCTTATTTTATTTTTCTTCTTTTTATTTTTTCTATTATACTTTTTCTTGGTTATTATTTCTTTTTTTGGGGGCCATTCATTTTTTTATTAGTTTGTCGGTATTTTTTTTTTATAATTGTTTCTGTTTATTTTATTTATTGCTAACTTCTTTTTCTCTATGACTATTTGTATATTTTCTCATTTAATTTTTCTTCTCTCTTTATTTTTTTTATTTTCTATTATACTTTTTCTTTATTATTATTTCTACTTTTTTTGGGGATTCATTTTTTATTTATTTGTCGCTAAATTCTTTTACTTTATGATTCTTGAGATTTATTTTGTCTTTGATTTTGTTTGTTTTCTCTTCCTTTCTATTTTTCGTTTTCTTTGTAATTATTTCGACTTTTCTTTTTTTTTTGCATTCATTTTTTTTACTTATTGCTAACTTTTTTCTTTGTAATTATTTCTGTATATTTTCTCTTATTTTATTTTTCTTCTCTTCCTTTCGATATTTGCTCTTTTATTTAACTTTTTTTCTTGATCATTATTCTATTTATTTTCTGTTTATTTTTATTTGTCTTTTCTTCCTTTCTAGTTTTACTCTTCTATTTAACTTCTTTTTCTTTATAATTATTTTTTTCTATTTTCTGATTTATTTTTATTTGTCTTCTTTTCTATTTTCACTCTTTTCTTTTTATTTCAAATTTTTTTTCTAACGTCGACTGGATTTTTAACTCTTGCTCTAATCTCACATATATATTTTTTCACTTATTTCTTAGATTTTATCATTTACTATCTTATTTTTTTTATTCTTCCATTAAATCCTTTCTTAAATACTTTCTTTGTTCCCTTTCTTCCATTCCTTTTTTCTTCAATCTTTTTATCTTTTTTCCCCCTTTCATCTATGTTTTAAAATGGTTACATATATATTTTTCATTATAATTACATTTTTATTATCATTTATTTTTATTTTTATTATTACTTGTTAAGGAAGATTTTTTTTAATTTCCACTGATATTTCTTTTCTAATTTCCTTTTCTTCCTTCTTTTGATATAATTTTACCTATCCTCCTCCTCCTCCTCCTCCTCCTCCTTTCGACTTTCTCCTCTTCCTCATTAATTTTCCTTCACCTTTTTCTTACAGGTGAATCTTTTTTTGTGTGAATTTGCATTTTTATTACCCCATTCTCTCTCTCTCTCTCTCTCTCTCTCTCTCTCTCTCTCTCTCTCTCTCTCTCTCTCTCTCTCTCTCTCTCTCTCTCTCTCTCTCTGCTCTGTTTTGCTCTGTTTTTCTCTTCTTTTCTTTTCTCTTCTTTTCTTATCTTTTTTTCCTTTCCATTTCTTTCCTTTCGTGTCTTTTCCTTCTCTTTTTCTCTTCATTTCTCTTCCCTTCTCTTCTCTTCTACTTTTCTCTTCTCTTCTACTTTTCTCTTCTCTTCTCTCTCTCTCTCTCTCTCTCTCTCTCTCTCTCTCTCTCTCTCTCTCTCTCTCTCTCTCTCTCTCTCTCTCTCTCTCTCTCTCTCTCTCTCTTATGATGGTAACTTTTACATACATTTTTTTTTTACCTTTGATTCCCTCGTTTCTTTTTCCAGTTAAATTTTATTGACTTTATTTTATTTATTTATTTATTTATCTATCAGCCTATCTATGTATCTGTTTTTGTCCTTATCTTATTTTCATATTTATCAACTCAAGTGCATTTCTTATTATTTATATTCATTTCTAGTAGTATATCCTTTTTTTCATTTTCCTTTCCTCCTTTTCATATTTTTTTCTTCCTTTACTCTCTTCTCTACAAATATCTATCTATCTATCTATCATCTTTTCTATGTTATTTTATTTTGTTCCTGTTTCTCACAATCTTTTGTCTTATTTTCTTCTACATTATTTTTCTACGTTTGCTTATATACTGTTCCCTCTTTTCACTATTTTCCTATTCTTTGCATCATTAATATTTTATCTCTTCACGTTATTGGATTTTAGTTTTTTCTTCTTTCCATTTTTTTTCTTTTATTTTCCTCACCAACATATTTTCACGTCGTATATATTTTTCAGTGTTTTTGTCCTTTTTTTCATCTATATATCTATCTGTTAGTCTGTCTTTTTTATTTACTTTTTATATACTTTCATTTTCTTCTATTATTTTCCTCAACAATGTATTTTCACGTTGGCTTTTCTTCTTTTCTCACTTTTCTTCCTTTTATTTTCATCACAAATGTCTATCAGTGTTTTTTTTATATAACTTTTCTATACCTTCACTTTTCTCTAGTATTTTCCTCACCAATGTATTTTTCACGCTAGCTCTCATATCCTTCTTCTCTTTCATTTTTCTCCCTGTTATTTTCATCACAAATGTCTATCAGTCTATCAGTGTTTTATTTATATACCTTCAGTTTTTTCTAATATTTTTCTCACGGATGTATTTTTCACGTCAGCTTTTATAACTTTCTCCTTTTTCATTTTTCTCCCTCCTATTTTCAACACAAATGTCTGTCTGTTTATCTATCTATCGCTCTTTTGATCTTCTTTCTACACCTTTTGTTTTTCATTGTTTTTCCTTGAATTTTTTACCATCTCTATTGTGCTTTTTTATTTGTTTATTTATATTGTTTTAGCTCAGGTGTGTTCATTAACCGGTTGCAATTTCAATTTTACTCGTTAGCGACTTCCGACAGGTGAGGGGTTTCCCTTTCATTTAATTGTGTGTGTGTGTGTGTGTGTGTGTGTGTGTGTGTGTGTGTGTGTGTGTGTGTGTGTGTGTGTGTGTGTGTGTGTGTGTGTGTTTGTTTGTCCCTTGTTTTATTATTATGCTTCATTGTCATCGCTTCGCTTTATTTGTTTGCTCATTTTTCATATTTATTTTCATGGGTTAATCTACTTCTTTTATTTCCTTTCTTCTTTCTTCCTTTCGTCATCATCATCATCTCATTCCATCTATTTCTCTCAATCCTCTCACTTTCTCTTTCAATCTCACTTTCACTCATCAATTATTTACTTTCTCACACCTTTCTCCTACCTTCATTCTTTCTTTCCATCCTTCTTTCTTTGATTTCTATGTATTTATCTATCCTTTTCTTTCCTTCCATCCATCCTTCCTTCCTTCCTTCCTTCCTTATTTCTTCCATCCATTTACTCATGTACTTATTCAACTTCTCTTCATCATCATCATCATCATCATCATCATCATCATCTTATTTCATATCTCTTAATCCGTTCACTCTCTCTCTCACTCTCACTCTCACTTTCATTCACTAGTTATTCACTTTTTACCTTTCCACACCTTTTATATACACATGCACACCTTATTGTTTTTTTTCTTTTTTTTCTTCTTTTTTCTTCCTTAATTCCACACCTGTCATCCTTCCTTCCTTTTCTTCTTTTCTCTTGTTCTTCTTTCCTTCATCCATTTACTCAGTTTCCACTTTCATCATC
>NC_066568.1:5857717-5887717 GCF_024679095.1 Eriocheir sinensis
TAATGATAATAATAATGATAATAATAATAATGATAATAATAATGCTAATAAGGTTGACAGGTGTGGGTGCTCTCCCATACACACCTGGCTCTTACCCGTGGAATTGAACCGTAACTTTGCCCACACCTGTCCCGTCTCTCTCCCACCCTCCCCTAATGAATACCTGTAACTCACCTGTACACACACACACACACACACACACACACACATGCACACGCACAGGAACGAAACATGAGGTCAGTGCACAGGGAATTGTAGAGCAAGGCACACACACACACACACACACACACACACACACACACACACACACACACACACACACACACACACATACAGAAAGACGGCTACTGCTACTACTACTACATGTGTGTGTGTGTGTGTGTGTGTGTGTGTGTGTGTGTGTTTAATTATTGTGTTCTCCGCCATGAACACTTTCTCTTCTCGAAATGAACTGGTCTGGTTATTACTGCTCTCTCTCTCTCTCTCTCTCTCTCTCTCTCTCTCTCTCTCTCTCTCTCTCTCTCTCTCTCTCTCTCTCTCTCTCTCTCTCTCTCTTTTTCTCTTCTTGTCCATTTTTCTCTTCTCTTTCACGCCCGGAGGAAAATTAATGTTCGCGTCTCTTTCCCTTTCTCTCTTTTTTTCTCTCTTTTTTTCTCATCTTTCACCTTTTATTCTCTCACTTCCGTCGTCCATTACTGTTATCTCTTTAATGTCTTGTTTTTTTCTCTCTTTTTTTGGTTATTTTTTTTTGTTTTTGTTTTTTTAGTTCTTTCCTTTCTCATTCAGTCTCTCGTTTGTTTTCCTTTCCCTCTTTTTCACTTTCTTTTCCTGTGTTTTTCCTTCACTTTTTATTCCCCTTTTTTCTCTCATGTATTTTCTTTTCCAATCCTCTTTTCCTTTCCTTCCTTTCTTTTTCATTTGATTTTTGATTTTCATTTTCTTTTAATTTCTTCATTCTGCTTCCTTCTTTTTCCTGTCTATTTCATTCCTTCCTTCCTTTTTTCCCCTTTTTTCCCTCATGTATCTTGTTTTCATCTTTTCTTTTCTTCTCTTTTCCTTTTTTTATTCTTTTTATTTCTTCCTTCCTTCCTTTTGCCTCCCTCTCTCCCTATTTATTTCCTTCATTCCTTTCCTTCCAATATCTTCCTTTCCTTTTTTCCCTTTTCCTTCATGTGTCTACTTTTCATTCTCTTTTCCTTTCCTTCTTTTCCTTTTATTTTTTATTTTTATTTTGTATTCATTCCCTTTTTCCTTTTCCCTCCCTTTCTTCCTTTCAATATCCTTCATTCCTTCCCTTTTTTTTCTCTTTTCCCTCATGTATTTTCTTTTCAATCCTCTTTTCCTTTCCTTCCCTTTTCTCTTTTCTTATTTTCCTTTTATATTTCTTCTTTCCTTCCTGCCGCCTCTTCTTCCTTTCTATTTCCTTTATTCCTCTGTTTCCTTTTCATACCTCCGCATTCCTATCCACTCTTTCGTTTTCCTTTCCTTCTTTTTACCTTTTCCTACATTTCCATCCATTTTCTTTCCTTCCTTTCCTTTCATTTTCTTCTCTTCCAATGGTTTATCTTTCCCAGCCCTTCCCATCCTTTCCTTTATTTTCTCTTCTCTTCCATTCTTTTTTTTTTACTTTTTCTTCCCATCCCATCCTTTTCCTTCCCTTCTCTTCCAATCTTTCCTTCCTCCTCTCTTCTCATCCTTTATCTTTCCTTCGATTCTCTTCCTTTACTTTCCCTTCCCTTCCTTTACCTTCCTATCCCTTCCCTTCCCTTTCCACTTCATCCCTTCCGTTTCCTTCCCATCCTATCTCTTCCCTTCCCATCCCTTCCCTTATCAACACTTCCCCTTCCCTTCCCTTGCTATTCCATTCCATTCCTTTCCTTCCCTGCCTATCCCTTCTCATCCTATCCTATCCCTTCCTTTCCCTTCCTATCCCTTCCCTTCCCTTCACACCCGGCAATGATTTAGGGCTTGTAATTAATTTCCTTCATTCCGCTTGTCGGTTTAGCAAGGGGAACAGGGAGCATAGCAGGACACAACATGGATTTAGCGGTGTTGTGGGCGCTGTGGGGTGGTGGTGGTGGGGGGGGGGTAGTGTTTAAATTACCTCTCTCTTTTTATTATTATTTTTTTCTGATTATTGTTATGTGTGTGTGGTTTTGGTGGTAGTGGTAGTAGTGGTAGTAGTAATAGTAGTAGTAGTAGTAGTAGTAGTAGTAGTAGTAGTAGTGATGCTGGCTGTCTTTCACTATACAGTACTTTTTTTACTCCTTCCTTTTCCCATTTTTCATCTTTTCCCATTTTTTCTCTTTTTCTTGTCCCTTATTTCGCTTTATTCCTCCTTTCTCATTATTTTCTGTATTTTTTTTGTTCCCTATTCTTGTTTTTTTTTATTAGTTTTTCCCTCCCTACCTCCTGCTTTGTTCCTTCCATCCTTCCTTCCTTCCTTCCTTCCTTCCTAATTCCTCATTTATGTGCCTAATTACTAGCCCTCCTTTTTTTCTTTCCTTCCTCCTTTCCTTCTTTCATCTTTTTCCTTCGTTGCTTTCCTTCTTTCTTTTCCTTCCTTTATTATTTTCCTTCATTATTTTCATTTGTTGATTTCCTTCTTTCCTTCCCTTCATTATTTTCCGTCATTCGTTTCCTTCAATCTTTTTTCTTCATTCCCTTCCTTCATTCTCTTCCTTCATTCTTTTTTCTTCATTTTTTTTCTTCATTCTTTTTTTCTTCATTCTTTTTTTCTTCATTATTTTTTCTTCATTCTTTTTCCTTCATTCATTTCCTTCACTGCTTTCCTTTACTCTTTTCCTTTACTCTTTTCCTTCATTCCTTTCCTACTCTTTTCCTTTACGCTTTTCCTTCATTCCTTTCCTTCATTCCTTTCCTACTCTTTTCCTTTACTCTTCCCTCATTCCTTTCCTTCATTCCTTTCCTACTCTTTTCCTTTACTCCTCCTTCATTCCTTTCCTTCATTCCTTTCTTTCACTCTTCCTTCACCCCTTTCCTTCACTCCTTTCCTTCACCCCTTTCCTTCCACTCATTTCCTTCCACTTCCTTTCCTTCACTCCTTTCTTTTCACTCTTTTCCTTCACTCTTTCTTCATTCCTTTCCTTCATTCCTTTCCTTCATTCCTTTCTTTCACTCTTCCTTCACTCCTTTCCTTCCATTCCTTTCCTTCATTCCTTTCTTTCACTCTTCCTTCATTCCTTTCCTTCCATTCCTTTCCTTCATTCCTTTCCTTCACTCTTCCTTCATTCCTTTCCTTCATTCCTTTCCTTCACTCCTTTCTTTCACTCTTCCTTCATTCCTTTCCTTCACTCCTTTCACTCTTCCTTCATTCCTTTCCCTCATTCCTTTCCTTCACCCCTTTCCTTCCACTCATTTCCTTCCACTTCCTTTCCTTCACTCCTTTCCTTTCACTTTTCCTTCATTCTTTTCCTTCATTCTTTTCCTTTCCTTCTTTCCTTCATTCCTTTCCTTCATTCCAAACCAAATTTCTTCCTTCTTTCCTTCTTATTATTGTTTTCTTTATAATTTTTTTCCTTCATTTTCATGTCCGTTTAGTTTCGCCTATTCTCTCCTCCCTTTCCCATTTCCTTCTCTCCACCTCCTCCCCTTACTCCATTTCCTCCACCTTTCCCCCATTTTCCTCTCCACTTCCTCCCTTCCTCCCTACTTCACTAAACCCCTACTCTTAATCCTCCTCCATTCCCTTCTTCCTCCCTTTCCTCCTCTCCCTCTCCTTCCTTCCTCTCCTTCGTCTCTCCCTTCCCTTTCCTTCCTCTCCTTCCTCCCCTCTTCCATCCCCTCCTCTCCCCGTCCCTTCCTCCCTTTCCTCCCCACCTCTCCCCTCCTTCCTCTTCTTCCCTGACCTCTCTCTCTCTCTCTCTCTCTCTCTCTCTCTCTCTCTCTCTCTCTCTCTCTCTCTCTCTCTCTCTCTCTCTCTCTCTCCTTCCTTCCTCTCTTGCTCCTTTCGCTAACTCTTCCCCTTCCTCCTCCTCCTCCTCCTCCTCCTCCTCCTCCTCCACCCTCTTTCATCCACTTACCGTTGACTATCTAAATCAAGTCAACTTAGGACAGACAGTTCAATCACTTAATTAATTAATTGGCGAAGATTGTTGAGAGAGAGAGAGAGAGAGAGAGAGTATGTGTTGTCTTTTAAGTGTATGAGTGATATTAGCAATGATAATAATAATAATAATAATAATAATAATAATAATAATAATAATAATAATAATAATAATAATAATAATAATAAAAGAAGTAAAATAAAAGAAAAAGAAATATAGAAACAGTACACACACACACACACACACACACACACACACACACACACACACACACACACACACACACACACACACACACACACACACACACATCTACAAACACAACAAAACACACAAACAAACAAACAAACAATAAACAAACAATAAACAAATACACTAAAACGAGAGATATTTACACCTACACGAGTGGTTGGCAGCCGTCCCACCAACACCCCCCCTCCCCACCCCACACACACACACACACACACACACACACACACACACACACACACACACACGTATCCAGGTACTTCCAAACATTCCAACTTGATCTTTTCTTTTGCCTTTTGATTCGTTTCTTACCTGTGATTTCGCTTACCTGTGATTAATTATACACCTCAACGTCTAACAGTACTTTCCCTTTTTTTTCATTTTCACGTTTAGAAACATATATAAAATTGCGTTGATAGAGAAAGAAAAGGAAGACAACAACACCAATGATAATACAAATAACAAAAAGGAAGAAAAATAGAGGAGGAAGGAAAACAATAATAATAATAATAATACATAATAATAATGATACATATAACAAGAAAAATAATAACAACGAGAAAATGACAATAATAACAAAAACATGCACGATAAAAGTAGTAGTAGTAGTAGTAGTAGTAGTAGTAGAGGTTGTAATAGTAGTAGTAAAGATAATAAAAACAAACAATAGCAACAAAAACATCACATATACCAATAATGATAATAGCAAAACAAGAACAAGCAAAAAATAATAACACGTAACAACAACAACAACAACAACAACAACTACAACAACAAAGGAGGAAGAGGAACATTAATTTCAAGGCAAACACTCCATCTTTTGTTGAATAGATTTGCACCGGGATAACCCTACTGAGAGAGAGAGAGAGAGAGAGAGAGAGAGAGAGAGAGAGAGAGAGAGAGAGAGATTGAATTGCTAATCACTCTATTGTTCCCTTATGCAAGAAACTCCTTTTGTCATTATCATTATTATTATTATTATTATTATTATTATTATTATTATTATTATTATTATTCAAGGCACCTCCACCGTCACAACTCTCCCCTTCCTTTCCTTCCTCTCCCCTTCCTTCCCTTTCTCTCCCTTCCGTTCCTTCCTTCCTTTCTCCCTCCTTTCCTTCCTTTCCTCTTCCTTCCTCTTCCTCCTTTTCTTCCTTCCCTCTTTCCTTCCTCTCCCCTTCCTTCCCTTTCTCTCCCCTCCTTTCCTTCCTCTCCCCTTCCTTCCCTTTCTCTCCCCTCCTTTCCTTCCTTTCCCCTTCCTTCCCTTTCTCTCCCCTCCTTTCCTTCCTCTCCGCTTCCTTCCCCTTCTCTCCCTCCATCCTCTCCGCTTCCTTCCCCTTCTCTCCCTCCATCCTCTCTCTCCACCACCATCAGCACCCTTCCCTCCCCACCTCTCCTCTTCCTTCTTCTCCCTCCCCTCTCCTTCCCCTTCCCTCCCCACCTCTCCTCTTCCTTCTTCTCCCTCCCCTCTCCTTCCCCTTCCCTCCTTCCACCATTATCACCCTCCCCTCCCCTCCTCTCCCCATCCTTCCTTTCCCTTCCCTCTCCTGCCTCTTCGCTTCCTTTCCTTCCTCTCCTTCCATCTTCTCCATTTCCAACTCTCATACTTCTTCCTTTCCCTTCCCTCTCCTTCCTCTCCCCTTCCTTCCCCTTTTCTCCCTCCACCGTCTCTCCACACCACCCTTCCCTCCCCTCCTCTCCCCATCCTTCCTTTCACTTCCTCCTCCTCCCCTTCCTCTCCTTTTCCTTTCTCTTCTCTCCCTCCACCATCACCAGCCTCCCCTTCCCTCCTCTCATCCTTCATCCTCCCCCCCCCCCTCTCTCTCTCCCTTTCCTTCCCTTTCCTCTTCTTCCATCCTCTAACCACCAACACTAACAACCCAATTAGCTTATTAAAAACACCTTTTCTAGTAGTTTTATCTCAACTACTATTACTGTTACTACCACTACTACTACTACTACTACTACTACTACTACTACTACTACTTTTATAACATCTCTCAAACTACTTACAAGTGAAAATATTTGTCAAGCTCTCACAGTCGTCCTCTTCCTCTCTCGCTCTCTTACCTCTCCCTTCTTCCTTCCTCCTCTTCTTCCTCCTCCTCCTTCCCTCGATGCTCCTCCTCCTCCTCCTCCCTCCTCCGTCTAGTCTGGCAAACACTCCAAATGACCTAGAAAACACATCCAACCAAGAAGAAGAAGAAGAAGAAGAAGAAGAAGAAGAAATGGGAATCAATAGTCAGTGGAAAGATAGAATAGAGCCATTATTTTTTTTTTTGCCTTAGGAGGAGGAGGAGGAGGAGGAGGAGGAGGAGAGAGAAGGAGGAGAAGATAGATAACAACTCCTTTACCTTTTTTTTCTCTCTCTCTTTTCCTTTCCCTTTCATCGTTTCATCTTTTTTTTTCACACACGTTTCTTTCCTGTTTCTTTTTTTTGTCTTCTGTGATTTATTTAGTGTCGGTTTTGAAGGTGTGTGTGTGTGTGTGTGTGTGTGTGTGTGTGTGTGTGTGTGTGTGTGTGTGTGTTAAATAGAGATTGATGCGTTTTTATTGTAAGTTGTGGTCAATAAGTATCTATCTATCTATCTGTGTGTGTGTGTGTGTGTGTGTGTGTGTGTGTGTGTGTGTGTGTGTTAAATAGAGATTGATGCGTTTTTTATTGTAAGGTGCGGTCAATAAATATCTATCTATCTATCTGTGTGTGTGTGTGTGTGTGTGTGTGTGTGTGTGTGTGTGTGTGTGTGTGTTAAATAGATATTGATGCGTTTTTATTGTTAGGTGTGGTCAATAAATATATATCTATCTATCTATCTGTGTGTGTGTGTGTGTGTGTGTGTGTGCCCCCCCCCCCCTCTCCCCCCCCGCCCCCAGCACATTATAGGAGACACACACGCACTTCAGTAACGCCAACAGTAAACATTTATTTATTATTACGGATAGAACTATTTACAAAGAGAGGAACAACACACGCGATGGAACTCAAGAATGGCCACACACACACACACACACACACACACACACACACACACACACAAAAGCACTCAAAAACAAACACCAACCAAACCAAACAAACAAAAAAATCACCAACAGTAGAACACACAAACAAACACACAAGAAGAAGAAGAAGATGAAGAAGATTATTTGTGCGTTAGTAAGGAGTTATTTCACACCCGCGACTTATTTTTCACGGATATCCTAGGCGTGAAAAAAAAGTCGCGACCTCCCCCCCGTGTATCCTTATATCCTACAACTACTGTATAACCCTTGGCCCCTTAGAACGTCCTAGGAAGCCTTTTTATGCGCCCTCAAGTCCTCTATACAATAAGGGCGTCGCTGCAGGATCGTAGGAGTGAAGGATCTCTGTAGGATGTCTCTCTAGGATCCTTATGTTGTGGTGTCCTTGAGCCGATGGAGTCCTGCTGAAGTCTTGAAGGATGGTTGTCGTCGTTGTTGTTGTTATTGTTTATTTTTTCTCTGGGTTCGTTCTTTAAATTCTCTCTCTCTCTCTCTCTCTCTCTCTCTCTCTCTCTCTCTCTCTCTCTCTCTCTCTCTCTCTCTCTCTCTCTCTCTCTCTCTCTCTCTCTCTCTCTCTCTCTCTCTCACCTATGTTAGTGATTACGTTGGTTACCTGTATAGCTATTTACCTGTCAATTCTACTTTCGCTTTCACTCTCAAGGTCAGTTAATTAAAGGTACGGTCTGCACAGGTGATCTCTCTCTTCATTTGCACACCTTTGTTAGTGATTACGTCGGTTACCTGTATAGTTACCTGTTTGAGTACTTTCCCTTTCTCTTTGTTTATTTTTTCTATGCAAGAGTTTGTGTGTATTTGCTCTTTCGTTATTTTCTTAACTTCTTTCTTTTATTCTTTGCCTTCCCTTTTCTTTGCATTATACAGTTGTTAAGTTACCTGTTTGATTACCTATTTTAAAGCTCTTCCTTATTATCTTTCGTCTATCTTTTTATCTTAATTTTTTGCGTATTTGCAGTTTCATCATTTTTCACTTTCCTTTCTTAGTTTTGTTCTATCGTTACGTCATTCTCATTGTCTTTATTTTCTTATATTCTTACTTTCATTCATCCCTTTTCTTGTTTTTGTTTTGGCGTGGGTGGGTTAGTTTGTGTGTATGTTGGTGAACCCTTATTGCTATCATTTTCTTTGTCTTCATTTAGTTACTTTTTCCTCTTTTTCCTTGTTTCTTGTTGTCGATTTCACCTTTTTGCTCATTTTTCCTTGCTTCCTTACTTGTATTTTCCTTGTTCCTTGTTTTGTATTTCACTTTTTTACTAATTTTTCATTACTTTCTTATTTTTCTTTTATTTTTTTTCCCTTTTTGAATTTTTCCTTACTTCCTTACTTTTTTTTCCTTGTTCCTTGTTTTGTGTTTCACCTTTTTACGCATTTTTCCTTACTTCCTTACTTTTCCTTTCTTTTTCCCTTCTTCCTTGTTTTCTATTCCACCTTTTTTACTCATTATTCTTTACTTCCTTACTTTTATTTTATTTTTTCCCTTGTTCCTTGTTTTCTATTCCACCTTTTTTACTCATTATTCTTTACTTCCTTACTTTTATTTTATTTTTTCCCTTGTTCCTCGTTTTCTATTTCACCTTTTTTATTAATTATTCCTTACTTCCTTACTTTTATTTCCTCTTTCCCCTTTTTCCTTGTTTTCTATTCCACCTTTTTTACTAATTATTCCTTACTTCCTTACTTTTATTTCCTCTTTCCCCTTTTTCCTCGTTTTCTATTCCACCTTTTTACTAATTTTTCCTTACTTCCTTACTTTTCTTTTCCCCTTCTTCCTTGTTTTCTATTCCACTATTTTACTCATTTTTCCTTACTTCATTACTTTTATTTTATTTTCCCCTTTTTCCTTGTTTTCTATTCCACCTTTTTACTCATTTTTCCTTACTTCCTTACTTCTTGTTCTTATATTTATCTTTTCACATGTACTTTCTCTATACTTATTTTTCCTTTCATGTTCATAATTATCTTTTCTTTATTTGTGCAGTTCGTGAAGTTTTTTTTTCGTGTTTTTTTGGTGTGTTTTTTTCATCCACTGTGTGTGTTTTGCGTGTGCGAATGTTTGCTCTCTCTGTACTTTGTCTAGCTAGTGTTTTTTTTTCTTTTTCTTTTTGTTTGTTTTGGTCTGCCCAGGGAAACAAACTGTCCACATGTATATATGCTCTCTCTCTCTCTCTCTCTCTCTCTCTCTCTCTCTCTCTCTCTCTCTCTCTCTCTCTCTCTCTCTCTCAATCTTTTTCTTTCTTTCTCAATCTCTTTCCTTCTTTCTTTCTTTCTTTCTTTCTTTCTTTCTTTCTCTCTCTCTCTCTCTCTCTCTCTCTCTCTCTCTCTCTCTCTCTCTCATACATTCATTCATCCATTCATTCATTCATTCATACACACACACAAACACACACACGCTATAATCTACAGGCTAAGCTTTTACTACGAACGCTTAAGTCTAAAAAGCTTCATTTGAAAGGGTCGTAAACGTGAAGGGCAGGAACATTCACACGAAAAAAAAAAAAATGGTTCGCTCTTATTTTTCTTTACCGTGTTTGTTTGTTTTTATTTGCATTTTATTTTACCGTAACTAACATAAGATACGGGTGGAGGAAGAGGAGAAGGAGTAGGAGGAGGAAGAGGAAGAGGAAGAGGAGGAGATGTAATTTGTGTTGCTTAGGGACGAAAAAATATGATTATGAGAAAGAGAAGAGAAAAAAATGAGGAAATAAACTTGAAAGGATAATAAAGAGGAGGAGGAGGAGGAGGAGGAAGAAGAAGAATAGGAAGAAGAAGAGCAGACGGGAGGAGGTTTAAACAATGCTTTTCGTAATCGTCTTGTTTTGAAAAGAAAAAAATATATATTCAAGGAAGAGAAGCGAAAAAGAAATCACAGCAAAGCGGAAAGAGATTGAAAAGGAAAATAAAAAAGGATGTGAGGAACGAAACGAAGAGGAAGAGAGGAAGAGGAGGAGGAGGAGGAGGAGGAGAGGAGAAAGAAAAGAGGAAAGTCACCCAAGAAGAAACAAAAAAGGGCAATACGGAAAGGGATTGGAAAAGGGAAATAGAAATAAAAAGAAGAAAGAGAAGGAGGATGAGGAGAAGGAAAAGAAGGAGAGGAAAATCACAAGAAGGGAAAAAAAAAAAAAGGTCAGTACGGAAAGAGAATGAAAAGGGAAAATAGAAAAAAGGAGAAAGGGAAAAATAGAAAAAAGGGAAAATAGAAAGAAAGAGAAAGGGAAAAACAGAAAGAAAAGGGGAAATAGAAAAAAAGGAGAAAGGGAAAAATAGAAAAAAAGGAAAATAGAAAAAAAGAGAGGGAAGAAAAAAAAGAAGAGGAGAAGGAAAACGGGAAAGAGGAAAGTCAGTCAGTGGAGGAGGAAGAGAAGGAAAAAATGCAACCCGGAAAAATTGGAAAATAAAATAAAAAAAGGAGAGGAGGAAAAGGAAGAGTTTGAGGAGGAGGAGGAGGAAAAGGGAAAAGTGAGAAAAGTCAGTCAGTAATGTGAAGGAGGAAGAGAAGCAAAAAAAAAAAAAAGAATGGCAGAGTGGAGAAAGATTGGGAAGGAAAATAAAAAAAAGAAGAGAAGGAAGAGGAAGAGGAGGAGGAGGAGCAGGAAAAGGGAAAGAGAGGAAGTCAGTCAAAGCGAAAAAAATGGAAAATCAGAAAGAGATTGTAAGAGAAAAAAAAAGAATGAAGAGGAAGAAAAGATAAAGTTGGAGGTGGAGGAAAAAGGGAAAGAGAGGAAAATCAGTTGACAAAGTGAAGGAGGAAGAGGAGGAAAATAAATAAAAAAGGATTAATGACTGCAAACGAAGATGGAAAAAAAGAGAGAAAATAAGAAAAGAAGAAAGATGAAGGAGGAGGAAAAAAAGAGAAAGAGAGGAAAATCAAATAAATAAATAATGTGAAGGAGGAAGAAAAGCAAAAAAAAAAAATGGAGGGATGAAAAACTACAAAAAAAAAGATGGAAAGAGAAGAGAAAATAAGGAAGTTGAAGGAGGAGAGAGAGAGAGAGAGAGAGAGAGAGAGAGAGAGAGAGAGAGAGAGAGAGTCAAAGTCAGTCAATAGTGCCAAAAGAACCAACCAAATAAACAAACACAAAACAAACACAAACAAACAAACAAACAAGGACGTCTGTGAAAAAGTTGTCCTGTCGTCGTGGGAGGAGAAGCTTCGGATAAAATTCTTTGCCTTCCGTTCTGGCCACAGGTAGAAAAAATAACAGGTGAATTTTTTTAAGATAGAACAGGTAAAAAAAAAAATGAAAATTGCGGTTGAAAGTATAATAGATGAGAATAATTAACAGGTGATTTTTTTGAACGTATAACAGGTAAAAAAAATAACAGGTGAATTTTTTTAAGGTAGAACAGGTAAAAAAAATGAAAATAGCGGTTGAAAGTATAATAGATGAGTGTAATTAACAGGTGATTTTTTTGAACGTATAACAGGTAAAAAAAATAACAGGTGAATTTTTTGAACGAGTAATAGGTAAAAAAAATAACAGGTGAATTTTTGAACGTATAACAGGTACAAAAAATATATAAAAAAAATGAAAAAAAAGCGAATGAAAGTATTATAACAGATGAGAATAATTAACAGGTGAATTTTTTTTACGTATAACAGGTAAAAAAATAAAAATAGCGGATGAAAGTATAATAACAGATGAGAATAATTAACAGGTAATTTTTTTGAAGGTATAACAGGTAAAAAAAAAAAAATTGCGGATGAAAGGATAATAACATGAAAATAATTAACAGGTGATTTTTTTAACGTATAACAGGTAAAAAAAAATAGCGGATGAAAGGATAATAACAGGTGAGAATAAATAACAGGTGAATTTTTATGAACGTAAACGTAAAAAAATAAAAAGAGAAAATTTCTTTGTCTTGTCTTTATTGGGTCAGATCTTAGCGTTCACTTTCCTCCAGAGTGATTTTTTTTTTCATTATTTTTTCACTAGTATTAATGTAGTTTATTCTTGTATATAAAAAAAAGCTCCTCTTAACTCTTTTTTTTATCGTAGTAGTGATTTGCGTTTTTTTCATTATTGTTTTCTCTTTTTTTTTTACACTTGAGCTCTTTCCTTTACTGTAAAAAAATGTTAATTTATTTTGATATAAGACAAGCGGCTTTCTCATAATAATAATCAAATAAAAGCAGTTCAGTTTTTTTTTTCTTCACAGAGGGATAGAATAAAATAAGGGTTTTTTTGTTCCTTTTTTCTTGCCCTTGAGCTGCGTCCTTTACTGTAAAAAACAAAACCAAAAACAGTTTATATATTTTTTTTTCAGAGTACCATAACGAAGCCCCCCCCAAAAAAAAATAACGTGGATCTTTTTGATGGATTGTTCTTTTCACGACAGTTGTATTTTTGGTTAGCTGAGTTTTTTTTTTTCGTTTTTTAGTTCTAATTTTTCGTATGTATGAACAATTTTTTCTCTTTAGAATTTACCAACCTTGAAAGAAATACTCTGTTCTTTTTGATGATTTTTTCACTCGTTACTTATTTTTCATCTGAAGGGAACTTTTTTCTTGAATTTCTATATATTTTTTCTTGTAGAGAGGACTTTTAACACATTTTTATAATTTATCATCCCTAACAAAAATATAGTTGAAATTATGTCGGTATTTCTCCTTTACGATGTATCTCTCTTCAGAAAGAATAGATCTTCTTTTTCTTATTTTAATTGCTTTGTATAAGGTGTGGAAATATTTTACCTTGTGTATAGTGTATTGGAAAGAAACAGTTAAAAAACATTATTTAAATTTTGTTGTTAAATCTTCCCTACGATGTATTTGTTTTCTGAAAGAGTAGATCATGTTTTTCCTTTTTTTTGTCATGTATAAGGCGTGCAAATATTTTTACCTATGTCTAGTGTATCACCATATTGTAAAGAAACAGTTCACATCATTTCATTTATTCTCCCTATGATCTTTCGTTTATCCTCTCTACGGTGTACATGTTTTCAGAAAGTGTAGATCTAGTTTATAATTTTTTCCGTCCTGTATAAGGCCTGCAAAACAGCTCATATAATTTCGTTTATTCTCTATGATCTTTCGTTTATCCTCTCTACGGTGTACATGTTTTCAGAAAGTGTAGATGCTGTTTATCATTTTTCTTTGGTTTCTTGTTTAAGCTGTCCAAGTATTTTCACCTGTAGCCTATTGTGTATCACCACTGGAAAAAAAAAGTTCATGTAATTTCGTTCATTCTCTACGACGTACTTGTTTTCAGAAAGTGTAGATTTTGTTTATCATTTTTCTTCAGTTTCTTGTATAAGCTGTCCAAATATTTTCACCTGTAGCCTATAGTGTATCACCATTGGAAAGACACAGTTCATATCATTTCGTTTATTCTCCCCACAGCGTCACAACGAACGGAAACAAAAGGGACTCACAACCTACAGAACTCTTAAGAAGCTTCGTTCGGGTACCACTCAGAAGCTCGAAGCAATGGAATGGATGCCAAAGAAAGCTTCAATCAGTTTGGCTCACTCAGGTTGGTGACTAATCTACTTTTTCATCAGTGACACAAAGGAAAGGATGATAAAGGTAATGATAATAATAAGTCACTCGGACATTAAGGTTCTAGTTGGTATTGAAGGATTTTGAGACACGTGAAGCCGAGACTTAAATTATCTGAAGCTCCGAAGCGAGGAAGTGAGTGAAGACAAGATTTTAAACACCTTCCTATCTGTTTGTTTGTTTAGCTTCATCTTGTCTTATTCGTCCTTATAAAGAAAGAAGCAAAAAGAAAACTGAAAAGGAACACCAAAAAGTTATTACCCTTTAGAAGAAGTAAAGAAAAATATAATATAAAGATAAATAAAAGTAGATATTTTGTATTTACTTTCCATTCAAAAGAGACATCATACATTTTTTCCTACCTACAAGAAAAAGGAATCCAACACTAGAAGAGATATAGAAAGGATTGAACAGATTGTATTGATTTGCCATTAAAAAAAAGGGGATATCACAAAGTTTCAATTCCTCACAAGAAAATAAAGGAAAACATCAGAGAAATTCAATACTACGGAAGGGAAAATAGAATAAAATACAGTGAACAGTTTGTAATAATTTCCCATTCAACAAAAAAGGGGTCATAAATTTTCTATTCCTAACAAGAAAATGAAAAAAATTATTAGAGAAATGTAACACTTGAGAAGAAGGAATAAAAAAAAGTGAACAGTCTGTAATAGTTTCCCATTTAACAGATAAGGGCAGTCATAAATTTTCTACACTAACAAGAAAATGAAAGAAAATATCAGAGAATTTTAACACTTGCGAAGAAAGAGTAGAAAAGTGAACATTTTGTATTAGTTTCCCACTCAAAAGGAAAGGGCAGCCATAAATTCTCCATTCCTCAGAAAAAAAAGGAGAGGAAACATTAGAGAAATTGAACACTTCAGGGAAACTAGAAGAATAAACATTTTATATTAGTTCACGGTTGAAAATAAATAAATAAATAAAACGCTGAGTTCTCTTCACAACCAAAGGAAAGAAGATAAAAAGTTACAGTCTTATGATGGAACATGTAGTTGGCTTTTTCATAACCAAAGGAAAAGACAACGAAATTCAAGACGAGAGAACAGTAAATGTGTGTGTGGTTGCCTTCAAGTTGTTAATCCAAAGAGAGAAAATAAATGGCGATATCTGATTCAAACACAAACTATAGAAGAGAAAAATAAAAGCGAGTTACAATATTCAAGATAAAACATTGAGTTGTGTATAGATGTATTGTTATAGATAAAAATAAAATAATTAACATATCCAAGACCAAACATTATGATGATATTTTTTCGTAACCAATATAAGAAAAAAAGTTACAGTATTCAAGGCGAAGCTAAAATTGTATGCAGTTGTGTGTTATACGGAGATAAAAATTGTTAAGATATCTAAAAAGAAACATAGTCTTTTTTCGTAACCAATAGAGTAAAAAAAATTACAATATTCAAGACGAAACCAAAATTGTATGTAGTTGTGTGTTATACGGAGATAAAAACTGTTATCTAAGAAACATATAGTATTTTTTCGTAACCAATAGAAGGAAAAAAAGTTACAATATTCAAGACGAAGCTAAAATTGTATGTAGTTGTGTGTTGTACGGAGATAAAAACTGTTGTCTAAGAAACATATAGTATTTTTTCGTAACCAATATCATAAAAACAATTACGATATTTCAAGGTAAAGATGTAGGTGTGTGTAAATTTTTTAAAGTTATTATACGAAGATAGAAAACAGAATTACAGCATCTAAGACGAAGAGAAGAATAGAGGAAAAAGGAGTTACAATATTCAAGACGAAACGAGACTAAATTTGTGTTTGTTTTAGTTATTACAAAAACAAAGGAAGAGGCGTTACGATGTTAAAGATAAAGCATAGTCGTTTTCATATTAGAAGAAACAAAAATGCGATACTTCAAGATAAAAGATGTGTTACGCTGTATGAAGGCGCGGTAAGTCATTAGACGGAGGATGTACTCTAAGCTTCCTCATTATAAGATGGAAAAAATTAAAGTACGTTATTAAAAGATGAAAGAAGTCGTTTAGCGCATTACAGGATGGAGGAGAGGAAATTGGGTAGGTGTAAAATGTGGAAAAGAGGTTATTGCAAAAGCTGAAAGTTGTGAAAAAAAATGAGTTACAATATTACAAGATTATGACAACGGGGAAAAAAATTACTTATGGTTTTAAAAGGATGAAAAAAGGGAACAAAATGAAAGTTAGAGTATTACAAGATGAAAACAGGAAAAAAATGAAAGTTACGATTTTGCAAAAGCTGAAAGTTGTAAAAAAAATGAGTTACAATATTACAAGATTATGACAACAGGAAAAAACTACTTAAAAGGATGAAAAGGAGGTGAAGGCGGGAAAATGAAGTTCGGTTTTCCTAAGATCCATCAAAGGAAGTTCATTACAAAGGTTAAAAGAAAAAGAAAAGCATAAGAAATGGCGTTAGGATTGTAAGGTGAGAAATTATTTTGAAAACGTAAAGGTGGAAAAAAAAATAGTTCTCTTAAGATGAGAAAAAATAATATTGTAAGATGAAAAAAGGAAGATATATTGAAACGAATGAAAAGATGAAGAAGGGAAAAAGGTGGAAGCTATGGTTAAGAATATCTACACGGGGAAAAAAATATGTATTGCAAGTGGAAAGTCGGTAATCTAAGTCCACGGATTTATACAATGAAAGATGGAGAATGGAAGTTACGGTTTTAAAATGGGAAATAAAATAAAGTCACGCTCTTAAAAAAATCACGGGAGAGTAAAGGCATAAATAAAGATAAAATTATGTCATTTTAAACAGGAAAAAAATAAGTTTGAGCTTTTAGAAGATGATAGAGGGAAAAAAATAAAATTACGGACAAGTAGAAAATGAGTTTTGTCACTTGTTTAAATTGGAAGTAAGTTTATTCTGAGATGAACTCGTAAGAAGATAAAAAGGGGAAGAAATTTTAAATCTACTAGAAGATAAAAATATGAAAAAAAAAGTTAATTTTATAAGAATATGAAAACTAAATAGAATGAGTTACGGTTTTAAAGGACGAAAATAGGAAATCAAGGAAAGTTGCGGTTTTACAAGATTATGAAAACAGGAAAAAAATGACATGACTAAAGGATGAAAACAGGAAAAATATGAAAGTTACAGTATCACAAGATGAAAACGGGGAAAAAATGAAAGTTACGATTTTACAAAAGCTGAAAGATGGAAAAAAAAAGAGTTACAATATTACAAGATTATGAAAACAGGAAAAAACTACTCATGGTTTTAAAATAATGAAAACAGGGAACAATATGAAAGTTAATTACAAGATGAAAACAGGAAAAAAATGAAAGTTACGATTTTACAAAAGCTGAAAGATGGAAAAAAAATGAGTTACAATATTACAAGATTATGAGAACAGGAAAAAAAACTACTCATGGTTTTAAAAGAATGAAAACAGGGAACAAAATGAAAGTTAATTACAAGATGAAAACGGGGAAAAAATGAAAGTTACGATTTTACAAAAGCTGAAAGATGGAAAAAAAAATGAGTTACAATATTACAAGATTATGAAAACAGGAAAAAACTACTCATGGTTTTAAAAGAATGAAAACAGGGAACAATATGAAAGTTAATTACAAGATGAAAACAGGAAAAAAATGAAAGTTACGATTTTACAAAAGTTGAAGATGAAAAGAAAAACGAATTACGGCTTTTAATACGAACAAAAGGGGGAAATATGAAGGTTGAAGACTTACAAGTAGAGAATTAATTACATTCATTCCCAAAAAAATGATTGACGTTTCATATAAAATGGGAAAAAAATAAGCGAGTTTATACTACTATAGAGGAAGGAACGCGCGCCACACACACACACACAGCGAGGTGGCGGGGATTCGAACGTGGGGCGCGAAATAGTTGCTCTCTCAGGGCTGATCCAAAACTACTCGAAACTCTACGAAGCAATTGGTTCGAAGATGAAAAAAAAAAAAAAGAATATATAGGTCTATCATCTGTATTTTTTTTTTTTTTTTGCTTTTTTTCTTATGTTTTCCTTTCCCTGCGTTGCAAAAAGGATGTTTATGAACCCCGACCCTCCCTTGTTTTTGTTTTTGTTTTTCATTCTTTTTTTCCTCCGATTTTTTCTCAATTTTTTTTTAAGGTAATTTTCCTTATGAGTGAATGTAATGATGTGTGTGTGTGTGTGTGTGTGTGTGTGTGTGTGTGTGTGTGTGTGATGATGCGATAGCGAATGTGAGGTTTTACAGATGTTATGATGAATGTTTGTTTTATCTTTTTATCTCTCTAGATGTTGAGGTGGTGGTGATGATGATGATGATGATGATGATGCCGGTGCTTTCAAATAATAATAATAATGAAAAAAAAAATGAAAACTAGTAAAGAAAAGTCGTGTTAATTGTCCTACTTTCCATATTTCTTTGTTTTCTTGTATATATATTTAATTACCATCATTATTATCATTATCTCCATTACTATCTTTTGTTACATCGGGTTGGTGACATCTAATTATTCTTTACTTCATATTTCAGAGTTTATGTATTGTTTGATGTCTTTTTGTTCTTTTATGTTGGGTTTATAAAAGTGTTAATTCTAGTGGTGGTGATTAGCGGTGATCAAGAGGTGGTGGTGGTGGTGGTGGTGGAGATGGTGGTGGAGGTGGTGGTGGAGGTGGTGGAGATGGTGGTGGAGGTGGTGGTGGAGGTGATGGTGGTGATTAAGAAAATGTTTTGTTAGCCTCCTTGTAAGCTGATCGGTTGTTGTTGACGAAGGCGAAGAAGGAGGAGGCGAAGAAGAAGGAGGCGAAGAAGAAGGAGGCGAAGAAGGAGGAGGCGAAGAAGGAGGAGGCGAAGAAGGAGGAGGCGAAGAAGAAGGAGGCGAAGAAGAAGGAGGCGAAGAAGAAGGAGGCGAAGAAGGAGGCGAAGAAGAAGGAGGCGAAGAAGAAGGAGGCGAAGAAGGAGGAGGCGAAGAAGGAGGAGGCGAAGAAGAAGGAGGCGAAGAAGAAGGAGGCGAAGAAGAAGAAGGAGGCGAAGAAGAAGGAGGCGAAGAAGAAGAAGGCGAAGAAGAAGGAGGTGAAGAAAAGGAGGCGAAGAAGAAGAAGGAGGCGAAGAAGAAGGAGGCGAAGAAGGAGGAGGCGAAGAAGAAGGAGGCGAAGAAAAGGAGGCGAAGAAGAAGGAGGCGAAGAAGGAGGAGGAGGAAGAAGGGAAGGAAGGAGAGATGGCAGGAAGGAAGGAAGGAAGGAAGGATGGAATACGATAATAATGAAAAGAAGACCCACCGATTAGGCAGAAAAGGAGAGGGATAAAGGAGGTGGAAGGGGAACGCGGAATAAGGGAGAAGCAAAACATGGAAACAAGAAGAAATAATAAGGAAAAAATGTGATTATTAGCGATCAGAATAACAATGATATAGGCACCTTCGTAAACAAACCGTCTAAGTCATTATTATCTACTTTGCATGAAATCAGAAAAAGAACTGGCATTATATCATTTGGCTTAACCCGGTAGCAGCGACGGGCCAAATTTGTGGCTTTACTATAAGTTACTGTGTAGTTTCCAGCGACGGGCCAAATTTTTGCCACGATATAAACCCCCAAAATAAATGATGCATGAACTGATCACAAATGCTTGGTATATAATTATTATGAAATGGTTTGCGTGAGTGATGATTTTTTCTCATTAATTCGCTTAGATGGGCCTTTAAGAAACATGATCCCCGCAATTACCAGGTTAAGATTTAGGCAGAGATGAAAAGTCCAATTCTAGAACACTCGAGCCCTGAATAACGAAGGCAACTGTACAAAAATGGGCGTCACATGATGAAAAATTGATGTAGACAAAAATCTGGAAATCGATAAAAAGTGACTTAGGCGATTATTTGATGAGGGTGACGAGATATAACAATGCTAATGCTAATAATAAAAAAGAGAATGAACAACAAGAACAACACTAACAGCAAGAACAGAAAGACCCAAGAAGAAATGTTGATGAGAAAAATTGAATGAAGACAAAATAAAATATAAACTTGTAGAGATGAAAAGTTCCGAGAAACCTCCAAAGAACGTGATGGAAAAATATGAGAAGTTGAAATGGAAAGGGGAAAAGGAAAGGAAAGGAAAAGGAAGGGGAAACGGTGAGGAAATATCGATAAATGAAATGGAGAGTGATAAGTTAAAAAGATCGAAAACAGAAAAAGAGAAAGGCATAAAAACTCTTTCTAACATTTGCAAGAAAACGAAAAATGGAACAGAAAAAAAACAATAGAAAAAATGAAAAGCTGAAATGGAAAGGGGAAACAGTGAGGAAATAGCGATAAATAGGAAGTGATAAGCTAAAAAAGATCGAAAACAGAAAAAAAAGAAAACCATAAAACTCTAACATTTGCAAGAAAACGAAAAAATGAAAAAAAACAAGAGAAAAAATGAAAATGCGAAGATAAAGAAAATGAAGACAACAAGGAAATGAAGTACTGAAAAAATAACTTCTTTCCCTTTCACTTTCCTCACCTCAGTTGCACCTGTACACAATTAGTTCCACAGGTAAAAGAAATAAAAATCACACCAATCACTAATTTCCCCCCCCTCCCCCCACCCCCCCAAGAAAAAAAAATTGCAAAAATAAATTAGATTCGCGTTAATTTCAACTCAGTGCGACGGCGAGAATTTAATGAATGTACTAATTATAAGTTATTAGATGCAAAGATTTGTTATTAAGGGTTCTGGAGAGAAATATTCCAATTTTTTTTATTATATATTTTTGGAATTGAAGGCGGCGTGAGAATAGAAGAAAAGATAACAAATAAAAGAAGATAGATAATGCTTGATTAAATAGGATAAAGATAGAGAGAAGATAGGTAATGATTGGCAAAACTAGGATAGGCAGACAAAGATATAAAGACGTAGATAAGATAGTTGAGGACTGATAAAAGAGGAGAGATAAAATGGTGTATTGACAAAAATAGGATAGAAATAAAGACAGATACAAATAAAATAGAGTTGAGGAGTGCCAAAATGGGAGACGGATGGACAGACAAGGGTACAAAAAATAAAGGTAAAAGATAGACAGATAAATATAAGTGATGGTAGATATAGACTTACTAAATAGGAGACATTATAAACAGTTAGACAAAAAATTTAGATGTAGATTAACAAAAATGGAGAAATAGAGATAAACAGACAAATAGATAAAATAAGATAAGTGTAAGCTGGCTAAATACGAGGTAGATAGATAGATAGATAGATAGATTAGATATAACACCTTAGTCACAAACAGCTATGAAAAAAATAATGATAATAGTCACACGATTAAAGACAAAATGGTGATGATGGTGATGGAGGTGGTGAGGATGATAACGAGGGTGGTGGTGGTGGTGGTGGTGGTGATGTAGGCGTGGAATGACAAATACAATAGATTCTGAAACCACACTGTATACTGTATTCACACGTTTTGTTATCATCATCATCATTATTGTAATTATTATTGTTATTTATATATATAAGGATTTCCCTACCCATTGCTTAGGAGTTACATATTCTTTCTCACTATACAAAAAAAGTAGTTATTAAGAGTCATAGTTACGCACACACACACACACACACACACACACAACACAAAACACTCACAAACACACAAAACACACACACACACACTAGACATCGCAAAGCATTAGAGCAACAGTATTGAAAGTGAATAAACAAATAAACACACACACACACACACACACACACACACACACACACACACACACACACACACACACACCAAAATAGTTACTTCCCCCGTCTTCATTTTTCTTCTAGTTTCTTTTTACAACACTAAGGCACTTGCGTTGTATTCCGGCAACTCTGCATCATTGCTCGTTTATGTGGCAACAATGAGCGGCCCGGAGGGGGGAGGGGGGCCGGGCAGGGGTGAAAAGGGGGGTGGTAGGGGGGGGGGCGACTCAGAAACCTCGAAAACCCTTGTGTTATTAGTTCTCGAGTTTTTGGGTAAGTCGCCCCTCCCCTTCCCTTTCCCTAATCCCGTTTTCTATGTCGTTTATTTCTTGGCTAGCTCCCCCTCTACCCCCTCCCCACTGCTACGAGGAATGTGACGGGATTTACACACACACTCACACACACACACACACACACACACACACACACACACACACCAAGAACATCATGTATCCCTAGTTGCTATTACAATTTCTCTTCAACAACAATAAACATTTCTCCTCCGCTCCCTCCAACGCCTTCCCCGCTAGCAAACTACAAAAAGAGGACTCGATCTGTGAGCAACATTAACATACAATAGACAATGCGCCTATATACAGTATCATATGGCATCTCAACCCATTGTTTTTCCTTTCCTCTCGCCCTATGTATATGTATGTATAGATATATATAATATAATCTGTGTACCTGTTATACTGTTATTAAATATATCGATACTAGGCTACCTATTGTTATGTATACTTTACAAGCCTCACGATATGCACACTACACTTGCAGCTTATTTATACAAGGACTTACACGCTATTTGAAGCCTCCAAGCTGGCGTGACTTAGAAACACAGAAGATTAAAAAAACGGAATATAAAAATGATACACTGGTGACAGCGGTGGGATAATCGCGCTCTCAAAGGATCGGGTCACGGTGAATCAAGGAAGGGTTAAGTTGCGCCACGGCAGGTTGGAGGAGTCACCCGGTCATTAGCGTTAGACAGGTGTTATGTTTTTCCTCTTGATTGTCGCGTTGGTTGAGTCGCTTATAAACACACTTGTAATCACTCCCGCTCACTAACACCGTCGACTGTCAACTTAAAACCAATTTGATCCCAATAGTTTTGTAGCGAGAAGTTTATGCGAATGTTTATACAGAAAGTTTTGTGTATTTTCCTTCTTTTTCGTTTCTAACGCTCCGAGAATCCGTTTTTATTTTTATTTTATTTTCCATTTCTCACGTTTTTTTTTAATTATTTCCTTGCTATTGTAATTATTTCTTGTTATTATTCTCTTTTTGTCACTTGTATTTTCTTTCTCTAACTTTTCTCACGTAATTTTCACTTCATTTTTATTTCTACAATTTTCATTTTTTTCATCACTTTCATCACTTTTTTTTCTAGTAAACTTTCATTGCCCAAAGAGCTTCCAAGGTTACGATTTAAATTTTCTTTCTTTTATAAGGATTTTCTTGTCCAAAACAGATGCAATAGTAGTATATGTGTGGAAGTAGTGGTAGTAGTAGTAGTAGTAGTAACAAACCCACTCAAGCGAAAACTAAGAAAAAGACCCAACGAGGAAAGAAAACGAGCCTCGGCCTTTTGTTTCCAAGGGAGACTTATTCGCTTCGTCGTTGTGTTCGTGAACCGAGACAACGGGCGCAGGTTTAGGTAAGAAAAGGAGGAAACAAAGTGGACTGACGCCTCTTGAAAGGTTGTAAGCTACAGTGGACCTCTTCCCCCTTTGAGATCCACGATAACCAGCGGAACCTTCGTCTAACTGAACGAAATAGGGTGAAAAACCGCGAGGATGTTCTGGGAAGTGAGCGAAGCGAGTGGAAACGTCTTGACTACTGTGGGAAGTGATGTGTGTGTGTGTGTGTGTGTGTGTGTGTGTGTGTGTAATAAGAGAACATAAAAAAGAAGTATGACGATGATGATGATGATGGTGATAACAATGGTGATAATAATGAAACACTTTAAATAATGGATATGACATCAAGAATAATAATTAATGAGCGTAATTTAAATATTGATGAAATCTGAATAATTCAACTCGACTTAAAAAAGACTGATATTAATTTTGTGTTATAGGAATTCTTAAAAAAAGGTAAAACATGTTAAAAAAAGAACCATTAAATAAGATACTATGTTATTTTTTTTTGTATCAATGGACACTTGCATATGAAAAAAAAAAACATACCGTAATAGTAGAATTTAATTTGTGTACTTATGTATGTGTGTATGTATGTATGTATGAGGAAAGAAAAACGTACATACAGGTAAGGAAACACCTGTAATCAACTGACATTACCTTTTCATATTATTATTATTATTATTATTATTGTTGTTGTTGTTGTTGTTGTTGTTGTTGTTGTTGTTGTTGTTGTTGTTGTTGTTGTTTGCATCATCGTCATCATCATCACTGTTATGGCGCTGATAATGATCCCGGGAGTTAATTAATGGAGCCGATCGGTGGAAAATCTAATCCCAGTGCCACTCCATCGCCGCGCGCCATTACGGGACGGACAGGTGCCAAAAAAAGCCGCCTACAATTGGCACTCTATTGATGCACCTGTCCGTCCGTCCGTCTGTCTGTCACTCGCACCTGACTGCCCTTCTGACGGATCCAACATTGACTGACTGACTGACTGACGGGTTGACTGACTGATTTATTACTGTCTAAGTGAATGGCCGACTGACTGATTGACTGATTACTGACAGGTTAACTTACTTATTAATTGACTGACCAAATGACTGACTGACTGACTAAAAATACTGATTGACTGACTGACTGGTTGACTGACTTATTTATTAACTGATCAAATGAATGATCAACTGACTGATTGACTAAAAATATTGATTGACTGATGTGTTGACTGACTTTTTGTTGACTGCCCAAGTGAATGATTGACTGACTGAAAATTTTGACTGACTGATTACTGACGGGTTAACTGACTGATTTATCGACTGACAAAGTGAATGACCGACCGACCGGCAGACTGATTGACGAGATATTGACTGACTGACGGGTTGACTGACTGACTTACTGACTGACTGGCATGATCAACTGACTCCCTCACTCACGCTCAGTCAGTCAACTACCGCCCTCAACCATTTTATGCATTTTGACTGACTGACTGACTTACTGACTCACTCTAACTCAATATCTAATGTTTTCATCGATTTCTAGGTTTTTTTTTTTCATTTTTCCTTACGTCAATTATTTCTGGATGTGGGAGTTGGTGGTTATTTGAATTAAGACAGATAAGGCCAATGACTGACTGAATAGCTAATGTTGTTTTTAATGAATTACTCGACTGACTGAATGACTGACTTAACTGATTGTGATGTAGGTTACTAAACGACTGACTGTCTTTCCTCGTCTATAAGTGACGGTAAGATTGTTAATGGTTGACTGGCGATTGAGTGGCTGAATGTGAATGGTCTTGTGTCTGACTAACTCTTTAATTCGATGACTAGCAGTAAGTGATGACTGACTGACTGACTGACTGATTGATACCACCGAACCTTCATATATCCAAACCTCATTAACATTTTTTACACAAACAAACACGATAAACATTCTTGAACTTTCATTCCATTTCCTTCACCTCTTTCCTTTCCCTCTTCGCACCCCAATCCGTCCCCCCCTCCCCCCTTTTCACCAGGGATTAGCGCGGACACAATTAATTTTAGAAGTGTTAAAACCTTCGATTGGGCTGATTCGAAACGCCTCGAGTGATTGAAACCGATTCGACTCATTTTATCTTTTTCTTTTCCTCTTCTTTTTTTTCCTCCTGTCTAGCGCGTTGGATTCGATGATTGGTCCGATTAAAGTGATTAGAGAAGAAATTGAGCGATATGGAGACGTCTGGCAGCTTCAGTTAACCAGCACCGAACCCGACCAGACGAAACGAACGATCCGAACCGAACGAGACATGTTTCACTGCCTCAATTGCTTCATACTTGCAAACCACCACAACCACCAATGCCCAGATCGGTGTGTGGTGACTTGCAGACGAAACTGACACACACACACACACACACACACACGAACCCACGAACCGCACCGAACGAGACATGTTTCACTGCTTCAATTGCTTCATACTTGCAAATCACCACAACCACCAATGCCCAGATCGATGCATGGTGATTTGCAGACGAAACTGACATATAAACAACCAAACAACACAACCACCAGCAGGAGTTTCACTTGAACCCCCTTTGTGAAGCATGTTTCATTCGCTGATCCAGAACCATTGCCCTCCGAACGCTTGCTTACTGATATGTTGCCGATTGCTTTTCACTCACACTCGTTTTTCTTTTTTTCTTTGTTTTCCTTTTCTTTTTCTTTTTGATGATGATGATGATGATGTGTCCTTTACTGTGTTTCACTTTCATGAGATTTTTTTTCCCTTTTCTTTTCTCTTCGTATTTTCTTTTTCTTGTTCACTATTTTCTTTCTTTTCATGTTTTCTTTTTTTCACTTTGATTTTTTCTTCTTCGTACGTTTTTTATTATTTTATTTCTCTTTTACGTATATTTTCTGGTTCACCTTTTCCTTTTCTTTTTCTCTTTTCATAGTTTTTTTCTTTGTCTTTTCGGATGTGACTTTCTTTTGTATTTTCTTTCACGTTTCGCATATTTTACTTCGTTTTCTTTCCTTTAATATCATCGTGAGAATTAAAAAAAAAAAAAAAACTTGGCACAATGTCTAGCACCTTTGTATATAGGCGCGGGAGTATTATTAGTAAAAGGGCTATCCTCCTCCTCCTCCTCCTCCTCCTTCTCCATCCAGCCCCAGAAAAGAAAAACACCTTAAACAAAAACACAACTTGGCAACCTCGACACTTAGCAAAGGTCCACATACAAGTGTTTTAGTATAAATTTCTTATGTACAAAACAAGTCATTTATCTCTTTATATAAATCTTAAAGTCTAGCGAAGTGTTTTTTTTTATTTATTATTATTAGTCCACCGTCTTTTGCTCCTCTCGTTTTCTATGTTTTTTTTCTTTAATTGTTCAAGACATGTCTGAACGTGTCTCTTTCACACACCCCAAAAAAACACCACTGAAAAAAAAAATGGTATCGACTGTTTTTGTTTGTTTTTCTTGTCTCGTGTTTTTATAGATTAATATTTACAAGTTTGTTTTTTTCATAATCGTCACTTTGGCATCTGAGTGTTTGTTTGTTTGTTTGTTTGTAGGAAAACTTGGTCAAACTTGGATCTCTTGGTCAACTTGGATTCGCTTGTGTTTGTTTGGCTGTCACCTCTACGCACCAACACACACACACACACACACACACACACACACACACACACACACACACACACACACACGAATATAACTTTTAGATCGCAGTGTAAGTTTCTGATCATGTAAAGTTTTTCTCTCATTTCTCCTCACACACACACACACACACACACACACACACACACACACACACACACACACACACACACACACAACCACACCCACCCCTTTATCCCTCCACCACATCTTTCTGTTTCCTTCCCACCACAAAATCTCCACCAACTTTATTTCCAGAGTGAGGTGGCGGCGGCGGCGGCGGTGGCGGCTTCGGCGGTGGTGGTGGTGGTGGCGGAGGCGGGTGACTGGCGGTGGTGGTGCCTTCGAGGTGTTCAGTCAAAGATGTAAGTGCAATTGGTTTTTCCTTTTAAGTATTCCGGGTGTAAGTCCTCCTCCTGGGGCTCTACTCCGTTGGCCATCAGCTGGTCTCTTACCTGTGTTGGAGAGGCGAGAAAACAACAGGTGATTGGGGGAAGGTGTTTAATTAAAGAGTTGAGGTGAGGTAGGAATGTGAGGAGTGAGAGAGGATGGAGCGAAGAGGAGCGGAAGAGAAAGTGAAAAAGTAGAAATGAGGAAGTTGGAAGAGGAGAGAAGATGAGGAGAAGAAAGAGAAGAAAGTGGAAGAGTAGTTATGTGAGGAATAGAGGAAGAGGAGGCTTAGGAAGAGAGAACAGAGGAGGAGGAGAGAGATAGAGGAGGAGGAGGAAGATGAGAAAACACAGGTAAATGGGGAAAGGTGTTTAATTAAAGAGTTGAAGCAAGAGAGAGAGAGAGAGAGAGAGAGAGAGAGAGAGAGAGAGAGAGAGAGAGAGAGAGAGAGAGAGAGAGAGAGAGAGAGAGAGAGAGAGAGAGAGAGAGGATAAAAAGAGGAAAAAAAGAGGAAAAAGAGGAGATGAATGAAGAGGAGGCTTAGGAGAAGAGAGACAGAAAAGGAGAAGAGAGAGGAGAAGACGATGATGGCGGGAGATGAAAAGCTAGGAAAGGAGAGAAAAGAAGAGGTGATTGAAGGAAGGAGAGAAGAGGAGAGGAAGAGGAAGAGGAGGAGGTAAAAAAATAGTAATGAAGAAGATTGAGAAGGATAGGAAGAGGAGGGAGGAGGGAGAAAAGTGAGGAGAAGAAAGAGAAGAAAGTGAAAGATAGTTAAGTGAGGGATGGAGGAAGGGGAGGCTAAGGAAGAGAGAACAGACGAGGAGGAGGAGGAGGAAAAAGATGGAGTAGGAGAAGGAAGAAAGGTGAGGAAACAACAGGTGATCGGGGGAAAGAGTTACAGCGTTGAGGTTCAGGAAAGAGATACTGTAAAGACGAAAGAGAGAGAGAAGGAGAGGAGGAGGAGGAGGAACGGAGAGAAATAGAGAAGAAATGAAAAAGAAAGTGAAAAGTAATTAGGGGAAAGAGTTAAAGAGGAAAGAGGAAAGAGATGCTGACCGTAGGAAAGAAAGTAAGAGGAGGAGGATGAAGAGGAGAGAAGGAAGAGAAGGAAAGGAAAAAGCAGTTATATGAGAAGTAAAGGAGAGGAATGGAGAAGGAAGAGGAGAGAGGAAGATAATAAAAGGAAGAGAAGGAAAGGAAAAAGCAGTTATTTGAAGGATGGAGGAGGAGGAGGAGGCTTAGGAAGGGAGAACGAAAAGAGGAGAAGAAGACGATGAATAACGAAGGAAGGAAACAGAGGAGGAGGAAGAGAAAAGTACTGTAATAAAGAGAGATGGAGGAGGAGGAGGAAGAGAGGAGAAGGAGAAATATGAAGCGAGTGAAGACGAAAAGAATGAAGGAAGTGAACGGGAGGAATATCAGGTGAAGGAGGAGGAGGAAAGGGAGGAAGGTTATTGTGAGGAAAGATATGAAGATGGTAGAGGAGGAGGAGGAGGAGGAGGGAGAGGATTTAAAAGGGCAGAAGATAAGAAAAAGGGTGAGTGGGGAAGACTGTCAGAGAAATGAATGAGGAGGAGGAGGAGGAGGAGGAGGAGGAGGAGGAGGAGGAGGAGGAGGAGGAGGAGGAGTTAAAAGGGCAGAAGATAAGAAAAAGGGTGAGTGGGAAAGACTGTCAGAGAAATGAATGAGGAGGAGGAGGAGGAGGAGGAGGAGGAGGAGGAGGAAGAGGAGGAGGAGGAGGAGGAGGAGGAGGAGGAGGAAATCCGTGTGGAATGATCAATTATTCATCTTTAAGAATGACAAATTTAAAGTCCGGCGAAATCTTTCTCTCCTCTTTTTTGGTTATGTTGTGAAAAATTGATCATTTTCATTCTGGGAGAGAGAAACTGTAATTTATTTGAACGTCTCTGGACGAAGAATAATTATTGATGTGTGTGTGTGTGTGTGTGTGTGTGTGTGTGTGTGTGTGTGAGAGAGAGAGAGAGAGAGAGAGAGAGAGAGAGAGAGAGAGAGAGAGAGAGAGAGAGAGAGAGAGAGAGAGAGAGAGAGAGAGAGAGAGAGAGAGAGTGTTATATTTATCTGTGAAAAGGAACAAGTTTTACATAATAGAATAGTCACTACTACTACTACTACTACTACTACAACTACAATCATTCATAATTCCCACTAAAATCAACAGTCACTAAAATTAACACTCACTATCATCACCATTTTCATTACAAACTATCATCACACACTCCTTTTTTTTTTTTTTGTTGCAGTTATTATCCTTAATCTGTTTCCTTTTTTTTTAACTTTTTTTTTCCTTACAATCAGTTTTTCTTCTCTCTTATTCATGTTCTACTTCGATTATTTAGATATTTTATCATCCATGTCTCATCACCACTACCAATAATACCAATACTAATACCAATACTAATACCAATACTAATACCAACACTAGTACCAATACTGATACCAATACTAACACCAATACTAATACCAACAATAATACCAATACTAATACCAGTACCAATACTAATGCTAACACTAATACTAATACCAATACTAATACGAATACTAATACCAACACTAATACCAATACTGATACCAATACTAATACCAGTACAATACTAATACCAATACTGATACCAATACTAATACCAATACCAATACTAATACCAATACCAATACTAATACTAATACCAATACCAATACCAATACCAATACCAATACCAATCCTAACATCAATACTAATACCAATAAGTCTCTCCCCCCTACTCCCCCTAATCACTACCACAACACC
>NC_066568.1:5892717-5922717 GCF_024679095.1 Eriocheir sinensis
GAGAAGGAAAAGGAGGAGATGAAACAGAAGAAAAGGCGAAGAAGGAAGAGGAAAAGAGAAGACAGAAAGAAGATGAACGTAAAGAAGAAAGAAAAAAGAAAGAAGTTTAAGCAAGAAGAGGAAAAGAGAAAGAAGACAGAAAGAAAGTAAAGATAAAGAAAATAGAGAAGAGGGAAGAAACTTAAGAAAGAAGAAAAAAATAAAATGAAAAGTGAAAAAGTGGGAAAAAGAAACACAAAGACGACGAAAAGAAAACGAAGAAAAAAAGTGGAAGAGGAAGAAAAGTGGATTCAGAAAACAAAGAAAGTAAAAAAAGTGGATTCAGAAAACAATAAATAATTTTCTACCTGTCTACCTGTTAATCTACCTCACTACCTATTGCATACCTTTCCTACCTGTTCCATCTACCTACCTGTATTAATCTACTTACCTATTCACACTGTCTTCTATTCTTTTCTACCCATATCTACCTTTATCTACCTCTATTAATTGCTATCTACCTAACCTCTCATACCTATCCTGCTTTTATTTCTCGCCTATCTATATCCATCTACCTATCATTATCTACGCCATATCTACAATCTTTTTCTTATTTATCTTCTAGTTTTCCCTTCTTCTTCCTTCCTTCCTCCTCCTCCATCTTTATTTTTTTCTCTGTTTTCACAATTTTTTCTCCTGTTCCAGTTCCTCCTTTATTTTATCTCTTTCTTTCCTATCCATCTACATCTATCTATCTATCCATCATTATCTATTCTATCTAACTATTCGGATTTTTTTTCTGTCTAATCCATCTCTATCATTTTCTATCATACGTCTATTTTCCTCTTCCTTTCTACCTATCTTCATCTGTCTATACCTTTCTACATCTGTTTATTTTTATCTATTATTATCTATTTTTCTATTCATATTTATTTTATTTATTTATATTTTTTTTCTCTCTTCTCCTCATTCTCTCCCTCTCTCCTCTACCTCCCTTTCTCCACTCTTTTCCTTTCTCCTTTCTCTTCCCTCCTTCTCTCTCTCCTCCCTTCTTACCTCCCCTAATCTTCCTCTTCTTCTCCCTCTATCCCTCCTCCTCCTCCTCCTCCTCTTCCTCTTTCTCCCCTTTCCTCTCCCTTCTCCCTAACCCATTCATCAAACCTTGCCTTCCTCCTCTCTCCTCCTCTCTCTCCCCTCCCTCCCTCCCTCTCTAATTGCCCAACTCTCTCTCTCTCTCTCATTTTCCTCATTTTCCTCCTGTTTTTTCTGCTTTCTCTCCATTTTGTCCTTTTTTTCCTCTTCTTTTTAGTCCTTTCTCTCTCCTCCTCTCTTTTTTTATCTCTTTAACTTTATTTCTTCTCCTGTTCCTCTTCCTTCTAATTTCCATTATTATTCTTTTAAATTTCCTCCTCCTCTTCCTCTTTATCTCATCTGTCTTTTGTTCTTCTTCCTCCTCCTCTTCCTCGTATCTTCTAACCTTCCTCCTCCTCTTCCTCCATCCTTTAACTTATCATCTTCCTCCATCTTTTAACTTTTCATCTTCCTCCTTCTCCCTCCTCCTCTTCCTCTTTCTATCATCTGTCTTTCAATCTTCCTCCTCCTCTTCCTCGTATCTTCTAATCTTTCTCCTCCTCTTCCTCCATCCTTTAACTTCTCCTCTTCCTCCTCCTTCTCCTCCTGCCTTCTATGCTTCCTCCTCTTCCTCTGTTTTGTAACCTTCTTCTTCCTATATCTTTTCATCTTTCTCCTTTTCCTCCTTTAATCTTCCTCCTCTTCTTCCTTCTCCTCTATCCTTTAACCTTCCTTCTCTTCTTCTTTTATCTTCTTTTATTTTCTTGTTTTATCTTGTTTTATCTTTTTTTTTATCTTTTATCTTTTTTATCTTATTTTATCTTATTTTATCTTTTTTTATCTTCTTTTATTTTCTTCTTTTATCCTCTTTATCTTTTTTTTCTCTTCTTTTCTCTTCTTTTCTCTTTTTTTATCTTTTATTTTTTTCATCTTCCTTCTCTTCTTCTTCTATCTTCTTTTCTCAATATTATCACCTTCCTCGTCTTCCTCCTCTTCCTCCTTGTACACTCTATCTTCCCCCTCTTCCTCCTCTTCTTCCTTCTCCTCTATTCTCTAACCTCCCTTCTCTTCCTCTATCTTCTAATCTCTATATCCTCACCTTCCTCTAGCTCTTCCCGTCTCCTCTCACTCTCCTCCCAACCCTCCGTCCACCCTCTCCTCTCTAAAAAAAAAATACGCAATAGTTTATGAGAGGAACTTTTTTTTTCTATATTTTTGGTGCAAACGAGCGAGACGATTATTAGATTACAACTCCGCATTACGTAGAATTACACCAACTCTACCGAACTGTTATTTTTGGGAGGGCCGTGTATGTGATGTTTGCCTGAATCAACCGATCGGGGAGTTGGTAATCTGTGTGTGTAACTTTTTGAACAGAGAGACAGAGAGACATATAGACAGACAGATAGGAACAGACAGATAGGGACAGACAGAAAGACACAGAGAATCACACACAGAAACAGACACACAGACAGACAGATATATAGATAGACAAACACACAGACAGATAGGGACAGAGAATGACAGACAATGACAAACAGACAGACAGACAGACAGACAGGCAGACAGACATATCCAGGAATTTTTGGATTATCATTTATTTTTTATTTTTCCGATTTTGTTTTCGTTTTTTCTTCCTTTTTCGGTGTTAGTTCTCTCTCTCTCTCTCTCTCTCTCTCTCTCTCTCTCTTCCCACAGCCATAAACAGACAAACAGACAAACATACAGACATTTTGGAATTCTCGTTTTATTACAAATTTTCATATTTTTATTTTTATTTCGATTTTTTTTTTTTTTTTTTTTTTTTTAGACAATGGATGGGCAGTCGTGTGTAGGTGGTCTGATATTCCGTCCCTTTCTATTTTTTTTTTCGTGTGTGTGTGTGTGTGTGTGTGTGTGTGTGTGTGTGTGTGTGTACTTTGTTTCATGTTGACATTTAATTTAATCACAAAAAAGGAGAGGGGGGAGGGGGGCAGGAAAAAAAAACACCATAGTAATAATAACAATAACTAATAATAATAACAATAACAATAATAATAATAATAATAATAATAATAATAATAATAATAATAATAATAATAATAATAATAAATAAAATAATAACCACTCAACCGACATATACACATTTATTATTTTTTTTCCTTAGTGAACAAAAGTAAAATAAATAAATAAAAAACACCATAATTAGCAACTCCTTTCTATCCATAATTACCTGTCTCGTTAAGCGATAGATAGATAGATAGATAGACAGAGAGAGAGAGAGAGAGAGAGAGAGAGAGAGAGAGAGAGAGAGAGAGAGAGAGAGAGAGAGAGAGAGAATACAGATATAGGTCAGTAGGTATGCAGGTAGGTAGGTAAATAAAAGAGAGAGAGAGAGAGAGAGAGAGAGAGAGAGAGAATAATGGACTTTTTTTGTGAGTTATTAAGTTGTGCAAATCAATAGACGGCGTGAGTGGTTGCAGGGTTGCTGTCTCTCTCTCTCTCTCTCTCTCTCTCTCTCTCTCTCTCTCTCTCTCTCTCTCTCTCTCTCTCTCTCTCTCTCTCTCTCTCTCTCTCTCTCTCTCTCTCTCTCTCTCTCTCTCTCTCTCTCTCACACGGTGTCCGGATGCTGTGTTTTTGCGATATCGCCGCCGCCACCACCACCACCACCACTGCCACCACCACCACCATTAAGCAAACAAACAAACAAACAAAGGGGGAAAAATTAATTACACAACGCCACTGAAGGAAAAATAAAAAATAAAACATGGAGTGTGATGGACGAAAAAAAATAAAAGGTGGCGATGTATTTCTGCAAGAGAGAGAGAGAGAGAGAGAGAGAGAGAGAGAGAGAGGTGAGAAGAAAGGAAAGATTAGAAAGGAAGAATAGGAAGAGAGAGAGAGAGAGAGAGAGAGAGAGAGAGAGAGAGAGAGAGAGAGAGAGAGAGAGAGAGAGAGAGAGAGAGAGAGAGAGAGAGAGAGAGAGAGAGAGAGACCGGTGTGATTAAAAACGTGAGGGGAGAGACAAGCAGCATCTCTTAGGCTAATCATTTCATGCTGTCCATCTCAAGGGCAATGCAGCATCCTAACAACATCCCATCTCCCTCAGCATCCCTCATCTCCTCCTCTCTATCTCTATTTTCCTTCAGCATATTTATTTTATTCCTCTTATTTTATCTCCTCTGTTTGTTGTTTCTTCCTGTCTCTGTCTTTTTGTTTGTCTGTGTAGTTCTCTCTCTCTCTCTCTCTCTCTCTCTCTCTTCATATTTCGCTGTCACTTAATATTCTCTCTGTGTTCATTATTTTATCATCAGTCTTATTTATCTTCGTTTTCTTATTATTCATTTTCATTTATTTATTCATTTATTCAATCATTATTTAGCATCTCTTTACCTGTTTCATATTTCACTTTTTTAATTACTATCTGTTCTGGTCATTATATATATCAAAACCTTTAATTATTTTCCATTATCTTCGTTTTCTTATATATATCTTTATTTGTCTGGTGTTAGTGTGTTCCATCTTGCCCCGGTATTGGTTCTAATTCCACCTCTCCACCTGGTCCTCTGTCTGGTGGTAGTGTGCTCCATCCTGCCCCGGTAAAGGTTCTAATTCCACCTCTCCACCTGGTCCTCTGTCTGGTGTTAGTGTACTCCATCCTGCCCCGGTAAGGGTTCTAACTCTACCTCACCTGGTCCTCTGTCTAGTGTTAGTGTGCTCCATCCTGCCCCGGTAAAGGTTCTAATTCCACCTCTCCACCTGGTCCCCTGTCTGGTGTTAGTGTACTCCATCCTGCCCCGGTAAATGTTCTGATTCCACCTCTCCACCTGGTCCCCTGTCTGGTGTTAGTGTACTCCATCCTACCCCGGCAAAGGTTCTAATTCCACCTCTCCACCTGGTCCTCTGTCTGGTGTTAGTGTGCTCCATCCTGCCCCGGTAAAGGTTCTAATTCCACCTCTCCACCTGGTCCCCTGTCTGGTGTTAGTGTGCTCCATCCTGCCCCGGTAAAGGTTCTAATTCCACCTCTCCACCTGGTCCCCTGTCTGGTGTTAGTGTGCCCCATCCTGCCCCGGTAAAGGTTCTAATTCCACCTCTCCACCTGGCACGCCTTCTGCCCTGACCTACAATCCCTGGGTCGCCACTCTGTTACTTAGGATGTCTGTCTGTTATCAGTTCCACGCATAACCTGACCTGACCTGACCTGACCTGACCTGCCCAAGTCCTTAATCGTCTCTTTCGCCTTTGTCTAATTCCTTAATCCATGACGCTCGCTGTCTGTCTCTCTATTGTTGTTATATTCCTTCTCTCTCTCTCTCTCTCTCTCTCTCTCTCTCTCTCTCTCTCTCTCTCTCTCTCTCTCTCTCTCTCTCTCTTGTTTTTTTCTTTCTTTTCTCTTCCTTTCTCTCCCTTTCTCTCCCTTCACCTTCTCTTCTACCTCATCACCTTTTTATTTTCTCTTCGTTTATTATCTATTCTTCTCTTCCTTTATTTATCATCCTTTCCTCTCCTTCCCCTTTCCCTCTTGTTTATCACTTTATTACTTTCTCTTTACATTTATCGTCCCTCTGTTTCTCTCCTTATTTTCCTCTTTATATTATTTAGTCTTTCACATTCTCCTTCATTCTTCCTCTATTTCCCTCATTTATCCTTCCCTCTCCTTTCTCCACATGATATTCCTTTTATCCATTTTCCCCCTCTCTCATTTCCCCTCCTTCCCTTCTCCTCTCCTCTCCTTTTCATCCTTTCAACACTTTCTCTATATTTATTTCTCACTTTCCCTTCTTCTCTTTTCCCTTCTCTCCTCTCTCATTCATCTTTATTATTCCTTTCTCCTCTTTCTTTTCTCTTCTTCTTCTTCTCTTCTTCTCTCCTTTTCTTTCCCTTCTCTTCCCTTCTAATTCTACCCTTTTACCCTCTTCTCTTTCCCCTTCTCTCATTCCCTTCTTCCTTTCCCCTTTCGTCTTTTCCCTTTCCCCTCCTTCCCTTCTCCTCTCCTCTCCCCTTCATCCTTTCAACACTTTCTCTATATTTATTTCTCACTTTCCCTTCTTCTCTTTTCCCTTCTCTCCTCTCTCATTCATCTTTATTATTCCTTTCTCCTCTTTCTTTCCCCTCCTTTCTTTTCTCTTCCATTTCTCTCATTCCCCTCTCCTTTTCTTTCCCTTCTCATCCCTTTCACCCTCTTCTCATTCCCCTTCTCTCATTCCCCTCTTCCTTTCCCCTTTCATCCTCTTCTTTTCCCCTTTCATCTTTTTCATTTCCCCTCTTTATTGTTTCCCTTTTCACCTCCTCCTCCCATTTCTTTTCCTTTTCCCCTCCCCACTTTCTTTATTACTATCCTTTCTCCCCTCCTTCTCTTCTCTCCCATCTCCTTTTCATCATCTCAGTTCTCTTTCAATCCCCCCCTCTTCCTCTTTTCTTTTATTCTTCCTCTTTTCTCTTATTTCCCTCTTTCCTCTTCTCCATTTCATTTCATCGTCTCCCTTTCACCCTGTTTTCCTCTCCCTCTCATTTTCTCTCTCTCCCTTTCCCCTCTATCTCTTTTTCTCTCCTCTTTTCCTCTCTTCTCTTCTTTCTTTCCTTTCCTTACCCTTTCTTTCCTTTTCATCATCTCAACACTTTCTATTTCCATCTCACACTCCTCTTCTTCCTCTCTTCTCTCTCCTTTCTTACTCTCTTCTCCTTCTCTCTTATCTCTCCTTCTCTCCTCTTCTCATTCTCTCTCCTTTTTCCCTCCCACTCTTTTCTCTCATTCCTCTCTCCTTTCCTTTCCTCTCTCTCCCCCTTCGCCTTTTCCAGCTCCTCTTTTCCATTTCCCCTCTCCATTCTCCTCTTCTTCTCTCCTCTCCCTATCATCTTTTATCTCGTTTCCCTCTTCTCTCATTCCTCACTTATCTCTTACTTTCCCTCTCTCTTTTTCCCTCACCTTCTTCCATTTCCCTCTTCCCTCCTTTCCTTATTCCTCCTCTCTCTCTCTCTCTCTCTCTCTCTCTCTCTCTCTCTCTCTCTCTCTCTCTCTCTCTCTCTCTCTCTCTCTCTCTCTCTCTCTCTCTCTCTCTCTCCTTCCCCTTCCATTTCCTTTCCCTTTTATCATCTCTACACTTTCTTTATATTTCCCTTACAAACTCCTCTCCCTTTCCTCTCCTCTAATCAATCACCTCTTAAAGTTTTTCCCCTCCCACTCCTTTCTTTCCCCTTCCCCTCATTTCCCCTCTTTCATCCCCCTTTCTCATTTTTCTCTCCCCCTCTACACTCCCCTCAAATTTTTCCTCTCTCTTGCTTCTCTCAATCCTCTCTTATTTCTCCTTTCCCCTCACTTTCCATTGATATCTATTCCCTTTCCCCTCTTTCACTTCCCTCTTTCCTCCCTCTCACTTACTCCTCTCATTCCCCTCTCATATCTCCTTTCCCCTCTCTCATCTTTCCCCTCACATTCCCTTGCTATCTATTCCCTTTCCCCCTCTTTCACCTCCCTCTTTCCTCTCTCTCTCTCTCTCTCTCTCTCTCTCTCTCTCTCTCTCTCTCTCTCTCTCTCTCTCTCTCTCTCTCTCTCTCTCTCTCTCTCTCTCTCTCTCTCTCTCTCTCTCTCTCTCTCTCTCTCTCTCTCTCTCTCTCGCTCTCTCTCTCTATCCTTTCCCGTTCCCCTCTTTCTCTATCCTCTCTCTCTCCCCCTCAAAACTCCCCTCTCACTTACTCCTCTCATTCCCCTCTCATATCTCATCTCCCCTCTCATTTCCCCTGTCCACACTCGCCCCTCTCTCGCTCCCCTCGGCGGCCGTCAGCGATCAGGCCAATCCGGTTAGAGGGAGCAGGCTGTCATTCGCCGCGACACAATTAAACTTTTGGGATGGACAACACACACACACACATTTTTGGCGCCCGCATAAACACGGCATAAACGGACGTGTTGTGTGGGTGTTTGTGCGTGGGGGGTATGTATGTGTGTTGGTGGTAGGGAGGGGGTAGACGTGTCTGTGTGTGTGTGTTTGGGGGTGGGGAGTGGGGGAAGGGAAGTGATGTTATCTGTGTGTGTGTGTGTGTGTGTGTGTGTGTGTGTGTGTGTATGTGAGTGAGTAGGTGTGTGTGTGTTTGTGTGTAAAGCGGTTTTGCATGCATATATTCTTACACACACACACACACACACACACCCACACCCACACACACTCACACACACACACACACACACACACACACACACACACAGGAGATTACTACACGCCGAGCTGTGAAACAAAACACAATAGGCGGTTTAGATTATTTCATTTTGATGCTAATACGTCAAACCGGAGTAGGATCAGACCACTCTTCATATTCCCTTTATTTCCAATGCTTACTAACTCCTATTTACCGAAGCTGGAGATAGACAGATAAATAGAAAGATAGATAGATAGAGAGAAGGAAAGAGAGATAGACAGACAGAAAAACAAGGGATATATAAATGAGTGGAAGCCAGATAAGAGGAGGAAAAGAGAATAAGTAATAAAGAAGAAGAAATGAGAAAGGTGAGATACGAAAGAAATGATAAGTGAAAAAGATGCTGAGAGAGAGAGAGAGAGAGAGAGAGAGAGAGAGAGAGAGAGAGAGAGAGAGAGAGAACAAATAGAAAAGGAAGATAGATAGAAAGATAAAACGAGATAGACAGAATGAGCAAAAAGAGAAGATAGATAGAAACAGACAGACGAATAGATAGATAGATATAAAAATAGATAAACAGTAAAACAAAATAAAACAATAGCAAATAATAACAAAAAACAAATCCAACAAGGTTTTAGTGGTTCCAATAATATTTTTTGGGGTGGCTTACTTGTTTATGCCGTCGAAGTCTGCACCGATGCCAACGTGATCGATCCCCGCTACCTTCCGTATGTGGTTTATGTGATCTGAGGAGGGAGAGAAAAACAAGGACGTGAGATTAGTTGAGACGAGACGAAATGACGATAAATGAAGAGTGTAAGAAGAAGAGAGTAAAGAGAGTAAAGAGAGGAAGGTGAGAAAAAATGATGAGATGGAGGTATAAGAAGAGGAAAAGAGAATAAGTAAAGAGAAGAAATGAGAAAGAGAGAGACAAGGAGACAAAGAGAGGATAAGTAGAGGAGAATAAATGAGAAAGAGGAGTCAAGGAGAGAAAGAGAATTAGTGAAGGAAAATAAATAGAGAAGATAAGGCAAGGGAAACGAAAAGATGATAAGGAAAAGATAATAAATGAGAAGGATAAGAAGAGAAAAGAGAATTAGCGAAAGAGAGAAAAGGAGAAAGGGAACACAAGGAGAAAAAGATAAATAAATAAAAAAAGATGAGAAAGAAACAAAAAGAGAATAAGAGAAGAAATGACAGGAATGAGAAAGGAATAGATGAGTTAAAGGAGAATGAGGTGAGATTAGGAGAGAATGAGAAGACAAAATGAGACAAAATTAGCTGAGGAAAGATAAGAAATTAGAGGACGGAAGGAGAGAAATTAAAGAGGTGAGAGGAAGGAGAGAAAATAAGAAGAGAGAAGTTGATAAAAGTAGTAGTAATAGTAGGAGGAGGAGGAAGAGGAGCAGGAGGAGGAGGAGGAAGAGGAGCAGGAGGAGGAGGAGGAAGAGGAGGAGGAGGAAGAGGAGCAGGAGGAGGAGGAGGAAGAGGAGCAGGAGGAGGAGGAGGAAGAGGAGCAGGAGGAGGAGGAGGAAGAGGAGTGCAAATTAACCAGAAGAAGAGTATAGAGGACGTTCATGACTACTCTCTCTCTCTCTCTCTCTCTCTCTCTCTCTCTCTCTCTCTCTCTCTCTCTCTCTCTCTCTCTCTAATGAGACTGGTTCAATCGCTAATTCGATTACGAGAGTAGCATGATTAGAACGCGCTCTCTCTCTCTCTCTCTCTCTCTCTCTCTCTCTCTCTCTCTCTCTCTCTCTCTCTCTCTCTCTCTCTCTCTCTCTCTTTAGGTGTTTAAACATATATTTCTATTTACAAAAAAGGAGGCTCAAAACTACACTTTTTAGGTGTAACTATTTATTTAAACATAATATACTATTTCTGTACAAAAGGAGGCTCAAAACTACACTTTTTAGGTGTAACTATTTGAAGAGCCTGTGTATGGGACAAAGTTAATTGTCCACCGTCAGCACCGCGTACAACACACAAACACAAAATACAAAAATGATAGAAAAACTTGGATAAACAATTTGTGTTAGTGTCACTTTGTCACTTTACGTTTGTACCACTAGCGCCCTTGGGCGTCCCTCACGCCAGCAGCCAGCTTCACCTGCTGCGTGTTCATGTTCTCCACTTGGGGAGTGGCTGCCGTGAACATGTTCCACAGGCGTGTGGTCCTGGCTGTATAGGTGCGCTGGTGCTGCCTGGAGTGTGATCGAGGCACCTCCACAAGCTGGTCACTGGAGAGTGCAGTCCGGGTGAGCCTCTGGGCAGCGCGTGGAGGGAGCCTCAGGCTGCTGAGGTGGGGAACCCCCTGCACCTGGGCTTTGTGGCACACCACCAGTGATGAGACATCACGGCGGTGTTCCAGCGACGTCACAGTGGCAGACGACTCCTCCAGGTGCTCGCTGGCCTCCACCAGACGCAGTGCTCGTCGCTGCACTGCGTCGAGCCTCTGCATGTGGGTGGCAGCACTCGACATCCAGCACAGGGCACCGTACTCTAGATACGAGCGTATCTGTGCCTTGAAGAGAGTGAGGATGCCCCGTGGGTCGAGGGATCCCGCTACTCTTCGCAGGGCAGACTCGCAGGGAGGCCTGGCAGGCAACAGCTTGAACGTGGTGGTCGAAGCGCAGGCTTTGGTCCAGACACTCCCAGGACCTTGATGTTGTCTTGGAGGGGCAGACTCTTGCCTCCAAGACGCAGCTGGCCGGAGACTGCTCGAGAGGCGTCTGGGGACCGTGAGATGACCATGGGCTGTGTCTTCTCCGGGGCGAGGGTGACCTGCCACTCCTCTCCCCACTGCTCCACCAGGCTGAGCTGCCTGTTGATCTCCTCGACGGCGCGCTGGCTGTCGGGGCGGCAGTAGGAGCGGGAGAGTGTGCAGTCATCGGTGTAGGCTGACACTGCCGATAGCTGCCGGAGGAGATCGTCGATATATATGTTCCACAGGATTGGGCCAAGCACGGAACCCTGTGGAACTGAGGCATGCACTGGTGAAGGCCTTGATGACTGCCCGTTGATCACCACCTGAAGGGTCCTCCCCTGGAGGTAATCCTTAAGCAGCATCAGGAGGGCACCCTGGACACCCTTGGCGCGAAGCTTTCCAATGAGCCCCGCGTGCCAAACCCTGTCAAAGGCTCCAGCAATATCCAGGGCTACCACGAGTGTGTCCAGGCCTTCATCCAGTGCGTCTTGCCAATCCTTGGAGAGGAGGAGAAGGATGTCCGCGGTGGACCGGCCAGGCCTGATGCCAAACTGTCTGTCTGAGAGGAGATGGCTCTCACTCAGGTGCTGACAGATGACTGCAGCCACCACACGCTCCAGCACCTTGCCCACCACGGGAAGCAAGGAGATGAGCCTGTAGTTGCTGGGATCAGACCTCGAATTTTTCTTGTGGACCGGAACCACACGCGCCTCCTTCCATATTGAGGGCCACTTGCACTCCCTCAGGCAAGACTTGAAAACGGCGGAGAGAGGACCTGAGAGCTCCTTGGCGAAGTTCTTGAGGAGCCGCGGGCTGATGTCATCCGGGCCAAAGACCTTACCCGCGTCCAGCGCGCTGAGCAGCCGCTCAACCTGCCCTGCCGTCACCGACACAGGGGAGACAACACGTTCGGTTACTTGGGGCAGCACAGGTGCGGGTCGTCTCGGGTCACCAACCTTCATTTTCTTGGCGAACAGTTCAGCCAGGAGTGAGGCTTTGTCTCCACTGCTTGTGGCCGTGGATCCGTCAGGCCTGGTGAGTGGAGGGACGGCATGGGGTTGGTGAGCCCCCTGCCGCTCCTTAACGAGACTCCACCAGGTTTTGTTGTCAACTCCTGGGCCGTAAAGTTTCCGCTTCTGATCCTCTCTCTGTTGTCTCTTCGCCCACGCCCAGGTAGCTGTCATCCGTTCGCAGGCCTCCCGGTGTTGGACCTTATTTTGGAGTGACGGATGACGCTTGTACCTTTCCCAGGCGGCATGCTTGGCCTCGGCAGCAACCCGGCATCGGAAACGGAACCAAGCGGGGTCACTAGGCCTGGCTGGGAGCACTGGTGACAGCAGGAGAGGGTGTCGAGCCTTCAGCAATCAGGCAATGAGGTGCTGCTCTGGCCTGCCTGGGGTAGTACACACAGGGAGGTGGAGGAGACCCGTCAGTGCCACCCAATTTGAATAGAGGAGCTCCAGAGGCAGCCACTCAGCCTCCTCCTCCTGTTTCTTAAAGCAGTAGCTTAAGCAGCCACGCTTCCGCCCTCTTTGTTCTCTGCTCCTTTCTCCACAGTGGGAATATCCCCCGATGGCTACACCTCAGTGAGCACCGTTTCCGTGACGGCAACATCGTCGGTGACATCAACATCATCGCAAAACAAGGGGTGAGTGGGGTGAGGGGTGAAGTCGCCGTCCGCAGTCCTCCGCAGTCCCATGACACGACGGTGGTGTGTGAGGTGCTGGGTGCCTCAGCCCTGCCCTCGCGTTGGCGGTGAGGTGAGGCGTGAGGTGGTGAGGTGAGAGGTGACACGAGGGGCGGTGGGCCATGGGGCCACCAGCTGTTGTTGCTGTTGGTGTGGCTGCTGGTGGTTGTGTTGGGGGTGCTGCAGGGTGGAGGCTGCTGGCCCTGAGGCTCCCTGCTTTCTTCTCTCCCTAAGCTCCTGGCGAGCACAGCCCTGGGACTCTGAGTGCAGCATGCACGCAGATGGTCAGCTCGGAACAGCAGTATCCACACCGGCGTCTTTCCCCTCCTCTGACCTCCCTCGGTGACCTGACGTCCTGTGCGTGATTCAGGTGTGTGTGTGTGGGGGGGGGGGGGGGCCTGCTCTCTCTCTCTCTCTCTCTCTCTCTCTCTCTCTCTCTCTCTCTCTCTCTCTCTCTCTCTCGTAAGGATATTCAAGTCCCTCAGTATCTGTTTTTTTTCTTTGGTGTTCGTGCAAAGAAACATAAAAAATAACTTCTGAAACGGTTCACGAAACTGCACGGAGACTTTTCGGAGCTTCGAGACGGCTAATGAAACGCTGCTGATGAGGCTTCGTGAAACTCTCGCGCCGCGTTACCAAACTTTGCCCGAAAAGATTATGAAAATTTCGTAGCTGCTTCCGGTAATGTTTTTTTTCTTTTTTTTTCTGGTGGGAATGGTACGGGGAGGGGGGAGGGGGAGGAAGGGAAAGTTTAAAAAAAGAGGGTGGTGAGGGGAAGAGGAAAGGGATATGAGAGAGAGAAAGAGGAGGAGGAGGAGGAGGAGGTGTGAGGGAGTGAGGAAGAGGTATTACGAGAGGAATATTAGAAGAAAAAGGAGAGAAGGATGAGGATGAGGAGGAGGAGGAGGAGGATCTTCTAAAGGGTCAACTGATATTTTTTTTTAGGAAGCATTTTTGTTTTGTTTTTATTCGTTTATTTTTGTATTTTGGGGAATTGGACTGACTGACTAAGCAACCAATTACCTACCTATATACCTACATACTTACCTGTTCACCTCCCTACCTACTAACCTTCCTACCCATTAACGTGCCTTCCTTTTCATCTACCTACCTGTCTTACCTACCTACCTACACTGCCTGACTGACTGACTGACTGACTGACTGTTTTTAAGCAACCAAATACAATTACCACTCGACGGATGCAAAATCGTGCTGGGAATACTTTTAATTTTAGTTTCTCTCGTTAATTCGCCTTATCTTGAAATAAAAAAAGAAAGAAATCGTGCTAGAAATACTTTTAATTTTACTTTCATTCGCTGATTCGTTATATCTTCAAATAAAAAATTAAAAAATCGTGCCGGGAATGCTTTTAATTTTAGTTCCTCTCGTTAATTCGTCATATCTTGAAATAAAAAAAGAAATAAATCGTGCTAGAAATACTTTTAATTTTACTTTCATTCGCTGATTCGTTATATCTTCAAATAAAAAATTAAAAAATCGTGCCGGGAATACTTTTAATTTTAGTTTCTCTCGTTAATTCGTCATATCTTGAAATAAAAAAAGAAATAAATCGTGCTAGAAATACTTTTAATTTTACTTTCATTCGCTGATTCGTTATATCTTCAAATAAAAAAATAAAAAAATCGTGCTGGGAATACTTTTAATTTTACTTTCTGTTGCTAATTCGTCATATCTTCAACAAAAAAAAATCGTGCTGGGAATACTTTTAATTTTACTTTCCTTCGCTAATTCGTCGTATCTTCAACTAAAAAAAAAAAATCGTGCTGGGAATACTTTTAATTTTACTTTCCTTCGCTAATTCGTCGTATCTTCAACTAAAAAAAAAAAAAATCGTGCTGGGAATACTTTCAATTTTACTTTCCTTCGCTAATTCGTCGTATCTTCAACAAAAAAAAAATCGTGCCGGGAATACTTTTAATTTTACTTTCCTTCGCTAATTCGTCATATCCTCAACTAAAATAAGAGATAAATCGTGCTGGTAATGCTTTTAATATTACTTTCTTTCGCTAATTCGTCATATCTTCAACTAAAAAAAAAAATAATCAAACACTACACTAACTAAATAAACAAGTAAGCAGATCCTTATAATGCCTGACACAGTACACTAAGCAACATAAATTAATTGACTTCATGCTCTATCAATACAGTCCATTTTCATAAAGCGAGCGCGTTGGGGAAAATTACTAACGCTAAAAGTCTCCCTACACGTCCAGTAATGAGCGATTCTGCGTAGATTAGCGAAATAATATTAGTCATTAACGCATTACGGAGAGAGCACAACGAACCAGCCTTCCTCAGTGACGGTGTATTGAAGTGAAGGGGAGTATGAACGAGGCAGCGACATGGTGGTTAATGATTATACGTATAGAGAAAAACTGATTAAAAATGAGACAAAGATGTATAGAGAAAAACTGAGTAAAAATGAAGAAATGAGAAGAATGAGCAAGGAATAGACGAGTTAAAGGAAAATGAGGTGAGATTAGGAGAGAATGAGAAGACAGAATGAGACTAAATGAATAGAAAAAAACTGATTAAAAATGAGACAAGGAGAGAAAGAGAAATAGTAAAGTAGAAGAAATAGGGAAGATGAGGCAAGGGAAACGAAAAGGGGATAAGGAAAAGGTGATAAATGAGAAGAATAAGAAGAGAAAAGAGAATAAGCGAAAGAGAGAAAATGAGAAAGAAGGAAACGAGGAGAGAAAGAGAAATACTAAAGTAGAAGAAATAGGGAAGATAAGGCAAGGGAACGAAAAGAGGATAAGGAAAAGGTAATAAATGAGAAGAATAAGGAGAGAAAAGAGAATTAGCGAAAGAGAGGAAACGAGAAAGGGGAGACAAGGAGAGAAAGAGAAATAGGGAAGATAAGGCAAGGGAAACAAAAAGAAAATAAGGAAAAGGTGATAAATGAGAAAGGTAAGTAGACGAAAAGAGAATTAGCGAAAGAGAGAACATGAGAAAGGGGAGAAAAACTGATTAAAAATGAGACAAAGATGATAGTTGAAGCGAAAGGAATATAAATAGATAGGTAAACAGATAGATGGATACATATATAGATAGATATGCCTGTAAGATGGGAGATTAAAAACAATGTGAGTGATTTAGTCATTCGGACGAGACAGAAGAGAGACCTTTTTAACACTATAGCTAATTGAAACGTGAAGATAAAAGGTGGAAGAGGAAAACAGAATCAGTGAGAGTCTATACTTGTTGAAAATACGGAGACGGGAGAGGAGTTCAACATTAGCCTTAGGAGCGGTGGGTAGCGGGCTTTTTGTCATTAGTGTTTCCTTATTTTAGCCCTTGAGCTGTTTCCTTTGCTGTGAATAAAGCTGTAGATTAAAACAGAATAGAACACAATCACCGACTTCCTATACTGAAAAGAGAGAGAATATTCCGTTTGTCGTTTACCGTTGATGAGGCTGCAGGCCCCGCACCGCCGCCCACGCAGCGCTCCGCAGGGCCGTCAACAATTACGGTGTTAGTCTCGGAAAATAGTCCTCGATGCACTTATTCACAACGTCGAAGTGAGTGAGTGCGTCTCGGTTGCCTTCATGAATAGCCTACTGATGTCCTTTTAATAAACTTGGCATCATCATAGTCACTTGGCCATGTTTAAGTTCGTCTCTCCTTTTTATAATATCACATTTTTTTTACAGCGAAGGAGACAGCACAAGGGCTTAAAAAAAAGAAAACAATAATGAAAAAAAAGTCCGCTCCTTACTGCCCCTAAAAAGATTTGAGAGGAGCGGCAGAAAGAGAAGTCAATTTCGGGAGGAGTTCAAGTCGTAGGCAGGAGGAAATACAGATGAAGGAAGATTGTTCCAGAGTTTACCAGCCTGAGGGATGAAAGAGTGAAGATGCATCTCCTGTGTGGGGGGGCTCCACTCACACAGCTCCCCTTGACAGAGTGGAGTCAAAGGCTCTTCGTCTCATCAGCTCTCCTCCTCATACTGATAGTCTTCTACCTCTTAAATTCCGCCGTCATGTTGCCTCTCTTTCTATCTTCTATCGATATTTTCATGCTGACTGCTCTTCTGAACTTGCTAACTGCATGCCTCCTCCCCTCCCGCGGCCCCGCTGCACACGACTTTCTACTCATGCTCATCCCTACACTGTCCAAACCCCTTATGCAAGAGTCAACCAGCATCTTCACTCTTTCATCCCTCACGCTGGTAAACTCTGGAACAATCTTCCTTCATCTGTATTTCCTCCTGCCTATGACTTGAACTCTTTCAATAGGAGGGTATCAGGACACCTCTTCTCCCGAAATTGACCTCTCTTTTTGGACACTCCTTTGACCTCTATTCAGGAGCAGTAAGTAGCGGGCTTTTTTTAATATTTTTTTACGCCCTTGAACTGTCTCCTCAGCTGTAAAAAAAAAAAAAAACCCCTCTTGCATAAGGGGTTTGGACAGTATAGGGATGAGCTTGAGTAGAAAGTCGTGCGTGGCGGGGCCGCGGGAGGCATGCAGTTAGTATGCCTCCATTGTTTCATTTTCCATTTATCTGATATTTTCTTTATAGTATCACAATTAAATATCCAACGATTATTTCCAACTCACTGAACATTTAACACACAATTTATCTTCGAGTCCCAAACACTGATTAATAGCCATGATCGGTTATGCTACGAATTTTCTCAATTTCATTCTGAAGAACTACACAACACCGGTCATTCGCTGAGTGGTTGATTTGAGGCTTCCTGTACCTCACACAATTTATGCATTTCTTCTCAGCCATGGAGCACTCCTGTGATTTATGATCTTCTGCACATTTGTAACATTTTGGGGCTTCTCCATTGGTCTTGGCAATACAGTTGGCCTCAAGATGGCCGTATCTCTGACAGTGATAACATATAATTGCATGGTATCTATCTCTTACGGTATACACTCCCCATTCCAGTTTTATCTTGTCATGGTGTTTGTGAATCATATTTCTAACAGTTGGATCACATTTCAAAATATAGTGCACTGTGCCACCAGCAGCAGGCTTGCTAAAAATCTTCTCAATTTTCCCGTCAACTTCAGGAATCGAGTGTAGGAACTCATTCCTGTTTAATAGTGTCACAATTATCTTATCCCCGGTCTCCTCCTTATGCACATTGCAGATCATGATCTTTGGCCTTAATTTTCCCACACTTTTTGTGCTAACTTGCTTTACATTTTCCAGTTTCTGAGCTGCTTCATTCCTTGTGTTCTCATCATCAAAGTTCATAACAATGTTACCTCCCTTCGTGAATCTTGAATCAGTAATGTGAATGTCTTGTAGTGCCTGGGAAACTTCATCCTTCATCTCAGTTGCCTTTTTACCTTGATCAGAGGCCTTGACGACAAGGAGATTCTTCTTTACTTTCCTCCTCCGCCTTGCAACAACAGCCCAGCTCCCCCCCTCCCCCCCAGCAGACTCTAGATACGCTTGCTCAGCGCGGAGCACCTCTGCGACCTTACTCAGCTCCTCCTTCACACTGAATGTCCGAGTTTCAACTTCATCTTTCACAGCGAAAATATCTTTGGATAATTCTTGCTTAAGTTCATCCAATTTTTCCACATTGTTGATAGCCAGAGATGCCTCGTGCAGGCAAGGCGTACAAATCCAGTTTACTTTATGTACATTATCCTGCTTGATGCCCGAAAGATGAGCACATTTCACATGGCACCACTTAGGACACAAACAACATGCAATCCACTTCTCCCCTGTAAAATCTTCACAGACGTAACACAAATCCCTCACGCCCCTGGCCCTGACAGCCATTGTCGACACAGCAGCTTTCGTGCGGAGCTCACGCTCACACGTCTGACTAACACCAAGACTCACTCTCACTCCTACCAGCACGGAGATCACACATATTTACGACGTACAGATAAAAGATAGAAGATAAATAACAAGATTAATGAATTCACTTACTGAAATGAGAGGCTATAGCAATATGGAGATTATGCAAAAGTGAATCGTACAAATAAAAAGAGCAAGAGAAAAATAGCACCAACGACTTTATGTATTGAAATGAGAGAAAATATAACAGCAGCGATACGGAGGTTATACCGAAAAGAGAAAAAATACAATAGTTACCGATTCTTCTAATATACATAAGTGGGACGTACAGGCAAAAGATAGACTAAACAAAAGACCTCAGTGACCTCATATGATGAAATGAGAGGAATTATAACAGCAATGTGATCGTATACAATTAAAAACGTACAGATGAAACATGTCACAGAAAAAAAAAACATTAGTTGACTACGTGTACTAAAATTAGAGAATATATTAGAGTTAGCAATACGACGATGTAGAGATGGAAAGACGGAAGATAATCAGAGAAAAACATCAGTGACCTCGTGGTTTTGAACTGAGCGCAAATACAACTGTCAACAATATGGACATCAAACACGAGAGAAACGTAGCAAAATGAATGGACCGGAAAAGAAAGAATGAGTGACTTCGTGTATCCAAATGAAAACACTTGGTTCTACGGAAGTTACATATTAGTGATTCGGACAGATACAAAAAGAAGCGTAAAAGAATGGAAGAGAAAACCAGAAACAGTGACTAGATGTATTCAAATGAGAGAACGCAACACTTGGCAATACGGAGATTCTATACAAGTGGTTCGGACAGATACAAAAAGAAGCGTAAAATAATGAAAGAGAAAACAGAATCAGTGACTAGATGTATTCAAATGAGACTACGCAACACTTGGCAATACGGAGATTCTATACAAGTGGTTCGGACAGATACAAAAAGAAGCGTAAAATAATGAAAGAGAAAACAGAATCAGTGACTAGATGTATTCAAATGAGAGAACGCAACACTTGGCAATACGGAGATTCTATACAAGTGATTCGGACAGATACAAAGAGAAGCGTAAAAGAATGGAAGAGAAAACCAGAAACAGTGACTACGTTTAATCAAATAAGACACAACACTAGGCGCTACGGAACTTACATACAATTGATATATACAGATTGAGCAAAACGGGCAATAAAAAAAGAAAAAACATAATACTTCCAAATCAGTGACCTTCTGTATCGGAATGAGAGACAAATTAGATGCGAGGTGACGCTCCTGCCATTACCAGTGAAGCGAAAAGAGGAAAACAAAGGCGACAGAGAAAAAAAAAACAACGGTTCGCCTACTTTGTGCATTGAAACGAGTGTAAAGTAAATAATTAAACAGAATAGCAATTAGCAGGAAAGCATTATTGGAGAGAGAGAGAGAGAGAGAGAGAGACCTGCCAATACCTTTTAATCCACTTGCCTATGTCTCTACCTGTCCTTTTTTTTACCTCTCTAAATGTTTATCTACCTATCTATCAGTCTGTCAAATAATCTAATAATCTACCTGTTTCCATGTCTACCTTTCCTAATTGCTTACCTATTCACTGTCTATCTACTTGCTGATTCCAACTGCTTTACCTGTTTGTGTATATCTACCTGTTATAAGTTCACCTTTCCCAGCGTTAGTCTACCTACCCATCAGTCTTTCTACCTCGCAATACCTTTTAATCGACCTGTTTCTTTGTCTACCTTTCCTTATTGTTTACTTGTTTACTGTTTATCTACCTGTCAATACCTACTGCTCTACCTGTTCGTGTATTTCTACCTATTGTCTATCTGCCTGTTTATACCTTCTTTTGCTACCTGAGTTCATGTATTCGACCTGTCTCAATTAAGTACCTCATCAGTGTCTATCTACCAATATCCACTAATCTACCTTTCTGTCTATACCTGTTCTCATTACCTTTGTTTTTCCCGTGTGACTCAACATTTAATACTGGGAGATAAAAACAATACAGGCAATCAGGTGTATCGACATTAATCAGGCCATCACTCACACCTCTATTACTTTCACTTTTACCTGCGTTTCTTTATCTACCTTTCCGGCTCATCTGTCTCATGTCAAGTCATCTGGATATGATTCCTTTGCTTTTTATGGTGATTTGTTCAGCTACGACTCACTCACTCACTCATTCACTCATTCACTCACTCTCATTCACTCACTCACTCACTCACTCACTCACTCACTCACTCACTCAATCTCACACTCACTCACGTACTCACTCACTAACTCACTCACTCACTCACTCACTCACTCACTCACTCAATCTCACACTCACTCACGTACTCACTCACTAACTCACTCACTCACTCAATCTCACACTCATTCACGTACTAACTCACTAACTCACTCACTCACTCACTCAATCTCACACTCACTCACGTACTCACTCACTCACTCACTCACTCACTCACTCAATCTCACACTCACTCACGTACTCACTCACTAACTCACTCACTCACTCACTCACTCTCATTCACTCACTCACTCACTCACTCATTCACTCACTCATTCACTCACTCACTAAATCACTTTCTCTCACTCTCACTCACATTTCCTTCCCTTCGTCCTTGAATTGAGAGATAGATAGATAGATAGAAAGATGGGTAGATAGATAGAGAGAGAGAGATAAATGTTGCTTCCAGTTTTTTTTTCTTGTATCAGTTTTCTTTTCTTTTAATTGTTCCTTTTTTACATATAATGGTTGTAATCATTTTAGGTGATACTGTCATTAGCTACCATTATTATTATTATTATTATTATTATTATTATTATTATTATTATTATTATTATTATTATTATTATTATTATTATTATTATTATTATTATTATTATCATTGTTCTTTTATTCGTGACTCGCTGTTTTTCTTTTTGGATATGATAAAAAAATACTGTAGCTATTATTATTTATTATTATTATCATCAGTCATTGTTATTATTAGTTTAACATCTATTTTCCTCTCTCTCTCTCTCTCTCTCTCTCTCTCTCTCTCTCTCTCTCTCTCTCTCTCTCTCTCTCTCTCTCTCTCTCTCTCTCTCTCTCTCACTGGCAGGTGGAGACAGGTGAGGTTGATATGACTTAATTACCTGGGAACCTTTTACCTTTCCATGGGGAGAACACCTGTCCTACCCTCCCTAACCTCCCCTCCCCTTACCCCTCCTCCTTCCCCTCCCCTCCCCTCCCTCCTTACCTTAAAGTGAATACTTGTGATGGCTCCACCTTTTCCCTTTACCTGTCCTTGCCTATTCCCTACCTTACTTGTCTGTCTTGATCACACCTCTACCTGTGTGATTACCTGTTCCCTACTTTACCTTTGTTACCTGTATATGCTCACCTGTCTTTTCAATTCCCTACCTTTCCTTTACCTGTGTGTTCTTACCTGTTTCCTACCTTACCTGTCTTACCTGTATATGCTTACCTGTCTTTTTCTTTCCTTTCTTTTATCACCTTTACCTGTTTTCATATGTGTCTATCTTTTCTTTAATTAGTTTTCTACCTGTTTTCATTATCTATATTTCTTTGGTCTAACTTTTCTACTTATCTGTCGTTTCAAATTGCTTATCTTCTCTACATCTTTTCAATCTATTTTTTCTATCAATCTTTTCTAAATAGTTTGCTACCTGTTTCAAAGCGTCAATTCTGTTCTGTCGACTTTTATTTTGCTTTTTTTATTTCCTTTCTTTGTTCTACTTCCATATTCTTTTTTGTAACTTTTTTTTATTCTTTTCTCAACCTCCAACCTCTTCCGTCCTTCCTCCTCCTCCTCCTCCTACTCTTCCCATCGTGCCTCATCTTCCTGCCTTCTTCTTATCTTTATCCATCTCATCAGCCTCCCTCTCTCCTCCTCCTCCTCCTCCTCTTAAGTTAACTCTCCCAAGTGCCTCTTCTTCCTCCTCCTCCACTTCAATATATTTCATTCTCTAATTACCCGCCCTCCTCCTCCTCCTCCTCCTCCTCCTCCTCCATCCACACCCACAGAAGTCATAGAGGCGATTCAGAGGCGAGTCAACCCAATTAGCTTCCCCCACAATCCTCTGCAAGTCGAATTAGAATGCAAATAAAAGGTTTTCATTCTGGACCTTGCGATTCGCCTCTTTCTATATGTCTAAATAACGATCCGATCCTTTATGATGAGAGAGAGAGAGAGAGAGAGAGAGAGAGAGAGAGTTATGAGTATGTTTTGTTTCCTGTGAATTTTAATGCCCCTCTCTCTTTCTTCTCTCTCTATATCTCGATCTCTCTCTCTCTCTCTCACACACACACACACACACACACACACTCACACACACACACAACCCCCTCTCCCCCAACACACACTATTTATTCAACCATTTTTTTCTCTTTCTGGTTAATTCCTTTTTTTTTTTTTTAACCTATTACTTTCCCTTTCCGCGCCTGGCATTCCCTCAGGTGTGCAGCGCGGAGACACCTGTTAAATTAATGCTCCCTATAATGTTGCCTGGAATTTATGGGGGAACTCTCTTCACTCTCGTTTTTTTTACCTCTCGTCGGCTTTCACTGCCCACTGTTTGTCTCGTTATGTAAATCTTACGTTGAACTCTTGGTAAAAAGGATGGTTTATTTATCTATTGGTTGTTCTTTTTGTTGTTGTTGTTGGAAGAGTTTACTGAAGGTGTTTACTTATTTTTTTGTTTATTTTACTTTTCGTTTTTTTATTTGTTTTCGTTTATCTTTTTTTTTTTTTCGTTTATCTCTCTACTACTTTTTTTTCTTGGAAGTGTTTGCTGAATGCGTTAAATCACTCCTTTTCATTTTAAATCACTCCTTTTCATTTTAATCTACGTCCTCATTTGAATTTCAGCTATCGTATTTTTTTTCGTTTATCTATTCACTTTTTTTTTAAACCTCATTACAGATGTTCTACTCTTCGATTGTTTATATTTCATCATTTTTGTCTTGGAGCGGTTCACTGCAGGCTTTATCATTGTCATTCTGTTTTATGCTTTATTTTCTGCAAACTGTTTATTGTTGGCGTTCCAGTTTTCGTATAGTGTTTTATTTATTTCGTGTTATCTTTTTCTCTCTTGGAATTGTTCATCTCACTACTACTACTACTACTACTACTACTACTACTACTACTACTACTACTACTACTACTACTACTACTACTACTACTACTACTACTACTACTACTACTACTACAACTACAACTACAACTACTACTACTACTACAACAAAAACTCCTCTTACATCATCTACCCTCACCACCACCACCACCACCACCACCAAAACAACAACCACAACAACACTCACTGGCCACATGCGTTACGTTCGCCGTTCCGTTGCAGTTGACGTGGTCGGCGTAGAAGCTCACCATCACGAGGCCACGGTTGTGTTTCTGGGGAAAGAGGAGAAAAAGTGAAACAGTTAAAAGCTACATGGAAAAATGATGTACTTAGGAATATAATAAAGAGTTAAGTGGGAAGTATATAGAGATAACGAGAGAAAATTTGTTACGGAATATGATGAAATAGGAAGACAAAGATTTAATTGTCATGTGAGAAAATAGAGGAGACAAAATAATCTATGTGAAAAATTACTTTACATGAAAATAACAAAAAAAGTAGTAAAGATATTTATACGTGAGGGAAATATAGATGGAAAGAGAGAAATGTTAAGCGTTATGTGGAAAGAGAGAGTATTAATAGTTATTTGAAAAAAAATAAATGAACAAAGTGGAGAAATTATCCGTTCCTTAAAATAAATGGAAGAAAAAATAAATGCTCACAGAAAATTCATAATCGTTGCGTAAGAAAATTAACAGAGAAATCATGAAGCGAAAAAGTAAGATAGAAGAGAGAGGCATAAATTTACTTAGAAAAATATATTAAAACGGATCCGGAAACAAAGATAGATAAAATACGTGATAAAAAATGAAACAGTGCAGGAAAAAAAGAAAAAGAAAAATATTGGTTAGTGAGAATTACAGAGCGGAAAAATAATTGTGGGAAGATAATTAATGAGAAGAGGAATAATTATGAGAAAGAGAGGAAAATATAAATACTGTTGGAATTCTCTCTCTCTCTCTCTCTCTCTCTCTCTCTCTCTCTCTCTCTCTCTCTCTCTCTCTCTCTCTCTCTCTCTCTCTCTCTCTCTCTCTCTCTCTCTCTCTCTCTCTCTCTCAAGCCCTTCATCTTTCCTTTTATCTATACCTACACTTTCCATCACAATCTCTCCCTCCCTTCTCTCCCTCTCTCTCTCTCCCTCCCTCCCTCTCTCCCTTGATCACCTCCTCTCTCTCTCTCTCTCTATCTCTCTCTCTCTCTCTCTCTCTCTCTCTCTCTCTCTCTCTCTCTCTCTCTCTCTCTCTCTCTCTCTCTCTCTCTCTCTTCCTTCCCTACATCCATAACTTTCAGTCTTCCTCTCATACATTCTCTCACTCCCTCCTCCTCCTACTCGTCTTCTAGCTGACCTCAATCCTTCCTCTTGCACATATCCCTACCTTCCCTCCCTCCCTACCTCAATCCCTCCTCCTCCTCCTCCTCATTTTCTCTACTCAACTTCCCTCCTTTCACACAGACCTTTTCTCCCTCCCCTCCCTCCCTCCTTCCCTCTCTCCTTTCCTCCCCCTCATTTTCTCCGTAACTTTCACCCTTTTCTCACAACATAACCTCTCCCTCTCCCCCTCTCCCCCTCTCCCTCTCCCTCTCCCACTCCCTCTCTCTCTCTCTCTCTTCTCAGAAAAGCAAACTACCTCCAACAAGCGTTACGAGATTCATGCAGAAACCTCGACCCTTTTGTGTGTGTGTGTGTGTGTGTGTGTGTGTGTGTGTGTGTGTGTGTGTATTAGAGAGAGAGAGAGAGAGAGAGAGAGAGACGAAGTAAGCCGTGAATGGGAAAGCAGAAAAATGGAGGGGAAAGTTCTAAGAAAAGTCAGCCAAAAAAAAAAACAGAAATAGGAAGAAAATGAAAAAAAAGGGCAAACAAAAAGGGAAGTGGGAGGGAGTCATGAATGGGGAGGTGGAAGAAAAGTGGAAAAGTTTGGAGCAATGAAGAAAAAGTGGAAAACAAGAGAACTTCATGAAAGGAGAAGATTGGAAGGAAGAAAAAAAAGTGAAGGGAAGCAAAGAGTAAGAAAGAAAAGAACCAAAATAAATAGCAAAAAAAAAAAAAATAACGAGAAAAAATAGACAAGAATAAAAAAAAAAATAACTAAAATATATAGTAGGAGAAGGAATAAGAAAAGAAGGTGAGGTTTAGAGGATAAAATAAAATAAAAATTGATAAAGAAAAATAAAAGTTATACAGCATGAGCAGCAGAAAGGAAAAGAAAAAAGGATAATAAAAGAGAAAAAGAGAAAAATGGATTAAAAAAGACAAAAAAGATGATATATGAGAGAGAGAGAGAGAATGTTAGTGAGAGTCGAAGTATGCGAAGAAGGAGGAAAAGGAAGAGAGAGAAAGCGTGGAGGAAAGTGAGGAAAGAATGAGGAAACATTAAAGAAGAAAGAGAAAGACAGACAGACAGACAGACAAGACAGAAAACAGACAGATAAATAGACAGACAGAGGCATACCGAGAAAGAGAGAAGGAGAGAGAGAGAAACTGACAGAAGGAAAGAAATGAAATAACTAATCAAAATAAAACTAAGGTAAAACATAAGGAGAGACAGACAGACAGGCAGATACATAAACAGACAGTCAGACACACACACAAAGACAGACAGAGAGTGAGAAAGACAAACAATCAAAGCAAATAAACGAAAAACAATATAAAAAAAACGAGAAAAAAAAACACAAAAACACGAAAGGTAATAATAAACAATAAAATACCAGTCTTCAAAAATTTTAAGAGGTAACTACTAACAAAAAAAAAAAAATGACACGAAAAACTTTAACCACAACTGTTTAGACATTCCTCTGAAGAAGCCCACTTAGGCGAAACTAGTCAGGAGTAAACACTCGTTCCCTAGCCCGTGTTCCTTCACCACCTTTCATCATTCATCATTTTAACCATAACAACAAAATCACCACCAACACTACAACCCGCAACACCAAGAACACTCACCACCTGTCTGAGCACATCGTCCGGCACGTTCCTGGGGTTGTTGCAGAGCGCGCGGGAGCAGGAGTGGGAGAAGATGATCGGCGCTTTAGTGGCCGCTAGCGTGTCCTTCATGGTCTGCGTGGACACGTGCGACAGGTCCACCATCATGCCCAGCCGATTCATCTCCTGCACGATCTTCTGCAGGTACGAAAAGGTAGACAGGTGTTAGTAGGTGAAAGTGTTAATTGGCTTCTTTTTTCTGCAACAAAGGAGACAGCTCAAGGGCACACAAAAAGGAAACAATAATAAAAAAAGCTCGCTAACTCGCTGCTCCTATAAAAAGAATCAAAAGAATACCATAACGAGAAAAAAGACAGACAGAGAGAGACTGACAGAAGGAAAGGAAGAAATGAAGGAAGGAACTAATAAAAATAAAAATAAGATAAGATATAAGGAGAGACAGACAGACAGGCAGGCAGATACATAAATAGACAGTCAGACATATACACAAAGACAGAGTGAGAAAGATGGGTAAAAAAAGTAAAGAATCAATGCAAATAAACGAAAAACAACATTAAAAAACGAGAGGAAAGGTAGGTTGGTGATAGCTTCCAGGTATATTGAAGAAGCTACAAAGGGTCTTCTTCAGCAGGGGAGGAAAAAAAGGTTCAGGTGTTAGATTGAAGATATTTTGGGCAAGTGAAAGTGAGATGGTAGACAGGTGTTAGACAAAGTAATTTGAGGAAAGGTAGATAGGTCATAAATCACAGGTATTTGGGGGCAGGTGAAGGTACTCGATCTTTTGAAGGTAGGGAAAGGTACAAATCCTCTTATTAAACTCTTTTACGTCCTTTGATAGATTCGTTTTCTCTGTTTGTTGCAGAGGAGACAAAGATGGAACAGGTGTTAAGGACAGGTAAGATTATACTGTTTTTTCACACCTTTCGTAAACTAATTTTTTCATGTTTCTTTTCGCACCTTTGGGTGAAAAAGGTGAGCGAGGATTCTTTTACTTTTCATAATTTTCGTTTCATCACATTTTAACATATTCTCAGCTTCTGTCAGGTTATTTTTACTCTAGCTTGGCGCGAAAAAGGCGAGAGGGCGAGAGCAAGGATTATTTCACTTTAAGATTCTTGGTTTCGTTACACGTTTTATATTTTTCTCCTGTTTTTTTAATATATTTTTGTAGCTTGAGCAGGAGAGAAAAAAGTTTAAAATGTGTGTGAGAATGAGAATACTTTTACTTTCATGATCTTAATTTAGAGTAGATAGTTTAGAATATTAGTTTATTAGAATAGTGAGTTTAGGATGATTTTGAACCTTACTTGGATAGCTAGTTTAGAAGAGTTAGTTTAGAATCTTAGTTAATTAGAATAGTGAGTTTAGGATAATTTAGAATCTTACCTGGATAGCTAGTCTAGAAGAGTTTAGAATCTCAGTTAATTAGAATAATGAGTTTAGGATCATTTAGAACCTTACTTGGATAGCTAGTTTAGAAGAGTTTAGAATCTCAGTTAATTAGAATAGTGAGTTTAGGATCATTTAGAACCTTACTTGGATAGCTAGTTTAGAAGAGTTTAGAATCTCAGTTAATTAGAATAGTGTGTTTAGGATAATTTAAAACCTTACTTGGATAGCTAGTTTAGAATAGTTTAGAATCTTAGTTAATTAGAATAGTGTGTTTAGGATAATTTAAAACCTTACTTGGATAGCTAGTTTAGAATAGTTAGTTAAGAATCTTAGTTAATTAGAATAGTGAGTTTAGGATAATTTAAAACCTTACTTGGATAGCTAGTTTAAAATAGTTAGTTAAGAATCTTAGTTAATTAGAATAGTGAGTTTAGGATAATTTAGAACTATATTTGGGTAGCTAGTTTAGAATAGTTAGAGAAGTTGAGTTAAATAGTTAAAAATCTTAGTTGTCTAGCATCTTATATATTTTAGTTCAGAGTAGTTAGTTTAGAATCTTAGTTTGAATAGTGAGTTTTGAATCATTTAGCACCTTAGTCAGAAGAGTTAGTTTAGAATAGTCAGAAAAGTTGAGTTAGAATAATTAAAAATCTTAGTTTCCTAGCACCTTATATATTTTAGTTCAGAGTAGTTAGTTTAGAATCTTAGTTAATTAGAATAATGAGTTTAGAATCATTTAGAACTTTAGCTGGAAGAGTTAGTTTAGAATTGTTAGAAAAGTCGAGTTAGAATAGTTCAAAGTCTTAGTTTCTCTGCACTTTTTATATTTTAGTTCAGAGTAGTTAGTTTAGAATCGTAGTTAGAATAGCGAGTTTTGAATCATTTATCACCTTAGTCAGAAGAGTTAGTTTAGAATAGTTAGAAAAGTCGAGTTAGAATAGTTCAAAGTCTTAGTTTCTCTGCACTTTTTATATTTTAGTTTAGAGTAGTTAGTTTAGAATCGTAGTTAGAATAGTGAGTTTTGAATCATTTAGCACCTTAGTCAGAAGAACTAATTTAGAATAGTTAGAGAAGTCGAGCTAGAATAGTTTAAAATCTTAGTTTCTCTGCACCTTTTATATTTTAGTTCAGAGCAGTTAGTTTAGCATCTTAGTTAATTAAAAGAGTTAGTGTAGAATAGATAGAAAAGTCGAGTAGGAATAATTTAAAAATCTTAGTTTCTCTGCGCTTTTTATATTTTAGCTTAGAGTAGTTAGTTTAAAATCCTAGTTTATCAGAATCATTTATAACTTTATCTGGATAGCTAGTTTAGAATAGTTAGAGTAGTCGAGTTAAAATAGTTAAAAATCATAGTTTCGCAGCATTTTTTACATTCTTCTCTCTTTGGTTCACATTTTTTTTAGTTTACCCAGGTGAGAGAGAAAAAGATCAACAGGTGTTAGCGCAAGTATTCATTATAAAATTTACCTGAGAAAAGCGATACCAGATGCTGCTCCGAAAAGAGTGTAAACGAAGAGTGTTCATACGAGCGGTAGAAAATATGTATAAATAAAAGTAACGGTTTAATATCAGAATAAATGTTTGGTGAAATGAAGTGAAAATAGCGTAATAAAAATGCTTGAGATTATTATTTTTATGTAAGAGAGAGAGAGAGAGAGAGAGAGAGAGAGAAAGAAAAAATGAAGAACCTCGTAAAAATTAAATAAAATAAAACAAAAATGTAGAACCACAGAAAGAAGAAAGAGAGAAGAGAGAAAGAAAGAGAGAGAAAAATAACCAAAAACCTTATAAACAGTAAATAAAAAAAACAGGTATATTGAATTTCGTATTAAAACGTTATAGTTAAAACTCCCCAAAGGAAACAAAGAAAAATAAGGAAAGGAAGAAAGGAAGGAAGAGAAAAACACTAATGAGGTAAAGACGAAGGAGGGGAAAGAGAAGGAGGAGGAGAAGGAGGAGGAAATAATGACGGATAAAAAGCAGGAAGGAAAAAAGAAATGCTAATGAGCTTCAAAAGTCCCTTAATATAGTTCCCCGAAAGCGAGAAATCAAACAGAAAAATTAATAACAAAGAAGGAGAAGTTAATAAGATCTGCATTTGTTGATTCTGCGCCGGGCAAGACTTCCGTGTGTGTGTGTGTGTGTGTGTGTGTGTGTGTGTGTGTGTGTG